>NC_142365.1:33198065-33243944 GCF_059441175.1 Urocampus carinirostris
AGCGGTGCAGCTGATGAGATGAGATGAGATATGTATAGAGATATATTATACATATGTAAAAAATAATTATCATTATTATTTTGCCGGCAGTGGCACGCGTGTCATAGGTTGCCGATCCCTGCTCTAAACCAATGATAACAGTACAATTCGACATGTCTATTACTACTTTTTTTTTTAAATAGACAAAATTTGGTTGATTGGTTACTGCCTAGAGTGATTTAAAGAAATAGACAACATATTAAAAAACATTTGACTACTTTTGTCAGAGTAGGGGTTTCAGAGCCAAAACTGAAATTTTGATGCATTCTAAAGGAAAATGAAAGGAAACACAAGGGGGAGGAGAAAGAGGGGGTTCTGAACAGCTCGAGGTAGAAGGGGGGAAGGAAACAGTGGAAGATAAAGTTTAAAGCTGACTAACTGGTATGTTTTGTGGTCTGCTTGTCAGGATTCCGAAGTATAAGAAAATCCAGCATGTTATCTTTAAAGGATCCAAAAGTTAGTCTGCAAAAAAAGTTGAGGGAGGAAGGCCGTGTGTTCTGCCTCCCGCTCAATACTGCCCTGTCTGTTGGCTGACGGTGTGCGTCTGTGTGTGTATATGTCTTCATATGTGTGTGTGGTGCTCATTTCCTGCCTGATGTCCTGGCAGGCTCCAGGCGGCAGACTGCACAGGAACACATGGCTAGCCACTGTTCCGCCCAGGTTTACACATTCCACACAAACCAACACGGACACACTATATGATCTGACCTGCTCCTATACCCCCTGCTGTGGCTACCAACCAACACACAAGATCAGGCCATTTTGGTTGACTTGAAACCTCCCTCACACAACTTGTACCAACAATCAACACAAATAAATTTAGACACACATAGTATTGGGACTAACGCGTTACAAAGGAACATTCCTGGAACGTAATTACTTATCACGGTTACTACTGTAACGTGTTATTAATAAAACTCAATAATCCAAATGTGGTTACGACATGGAGCGTTAATGCGTTACTCAAAAAAGCAGATAATGAATTGCTATGAGTGGGCTTTTTTTTTATATGACATAGATACAAAATACAAAAACATATGAAACATAGGGGCAGCACGGCGGCCAAGTGGTTAGCGTGTGTGCGGCACAGTTCTGAGGTCGTGGGAACCTCCTGAGTGGGTTCAAATCCAGCTCCCGGCCTTACTGTGCGGAGTTTGTATGTTCTCCCTGTGCTTGCGTGGGTTTCCTCCGGGCACTCCGGTTTCCTCCCACATTCCAAAAACATGCTTTTCAGGTGAATTGGCCGATCAAAATTGTCCCTAGGTGTGACTGAGCGAGTGAGTTGTCTGTCCCCGTGTGCCCTGCGATTGGCTGGCAACCAGTCCAGGGTGTCCCCTGGCCATTGCCCGATGATTGCTGGGATGGGCTCCAGCATCCCCGCGACCCTACTGAGGATAAGCGGTGCAGCTGATGAGATGAGATGATGAGATGAAACATAGGGCCTTTAAGCCTTTATTATATCACAACGGCAGAGGATGGAACATCATTAATACAATGTTCCTTTTGAACAAAAAAATGAAAGCCACAAGTGATGCAATGCATATTGTATGATGTGATACACAAAATTTAAGAACAAAATGGTTTTACCATGGTGAATAAGGTATTAGTATCAGTATTGTCACACTCCGCTGTTTGTCAATGCCGAGGTCCAGCTCAGCTCTGGAGAGCGGAGTGATGCTTTAGTTTACACCAAAAAACAACCGCGACTAGGCGATGAAGGGGCTGTATCTGAGTCAGACCAGGATGCTCTCCTGCTACCGCTAACTATGGAAACCAGTACTATCTGTTCCATGTGGAGAGCAAACCCCAATAAAAAAATTTTTAATAACAGCCTGGAGAGGGATGGGTGCCGCCAAGCTGTACATGCCCAAGCAACACCACATGAAGTGGTGTCCCTAGATTCAGTTAAACCAACCTATCAGAGTCGCGCACAGAGACAGTCTCACCAGTCTATAACACAATCAAACATATACAACAGAGCATCCTCCCTCACCTGCCCCCGTGGTGTGCTGTTTAACAGAACACAAAGGACGATACAGTGATATTATTGACAATATAGACAAAATCAATTCAATTCAAAGAAGTAGCGAGGGGTCTCTACTCAAGTCTGCAGATTCAGTTTATACGTGCATGTAGCCAGTGCTCAGGGATGGGGGAGTGGCTAATACAGAAACAACAAACCAACTCAATAAATGGGGCAAATGTAAGCACTTCATTTATGGTAAATGTGTGCAAAATGTTGGTGTTTTTATAGGTAAAAATATTTTTGCAATACACCATGCTTGGTGAAAAAAAGAAAATGTCAAAACAATACCAAAAACTAGAGGAGATCTTTGAATGGTTCGAAGCGCAGATACAAAATGGATATTATGTGTCTCCGTTGAGTGGTTGTTTACAACCTGTAAGACTGAACAAGCCATTAAATATCAAGGGTTCACTGCGTTCACAAGACCAGGGAACGCATGTTCTCCAATGTATTTTAATATGTGGCTATTCTTAAGCATTTTCAGGAAGTTGGCTTCTATGTGCGTATTAACGGTCATAAGTAACTACCGTAAAATCTGGACTATAGAGCGCAACTGATTATAAGCCGCACGCACCACATTTTACGGGCTTTACTGGTTTTGTCTTTACACAAGCCGCACCTCTATATAAGCCGCATGAGCCCACATTGAAACATATAACACAGTCACAAGTTTATCCCGAATCTGACTTTAGGTGCTGCGATCGTGACTACAGATGGGGTTTTGGGGTTTTTAAGGGTTATTGTTCTATTTTCGTTATTCATTATCCATTATCCGTTAACGGTCAGTTCATAATACGCTACAAAGCCTAGGAGCCGGTACACTTACTCTCAGCCAAAAGGCCAAGCTAAGGTCCTAGCTCTAAAGCCTTGCTGCGATCATTGCGAATGCATCGTTCCCGGAGGTACTGCAATACCGGGCCGATGCGTGGAGTGGACAGAGCAAGCTCTGTCCTTTATTAAAGTCTACAGTCCAAAAAACACAGCTTTTTTTTTTTTTTTTTTTTGGTTTGAACAAATTTATTGACACTAAAAACAGAAAACAATCATGACAATCTCAACAGCAACTAAGCACATTCACAATATTATATTCCAATATTACGTTTTTAACAGCAAACACAAAGTGAGGTTTGAACAAACCTTCTCGAAAATCAAACATATTCACAATTTCATTATATAACATCTTTGTTAGTGTCAATAGATCCGTCCAGGCCAAAGTCGATTGTCCTCGGTCTGAACAAATCCACCGACACCAACAGCAGCAAAACACAGCCATCAAGCATATTCACAATTTTTTTATATTTGACAATATGACGTGACGATATGACGTTTTAACATTTTTTCCTGACATTTTCAACATCAATTAAACAATTTCAGAGTTATTTTCTTTTAACAGTAGTTAACCAGCGTGTAAAAGGCAATACTATTGTGCAAGGGCATAGCTCTGCCATCCCACCCTCCCAAGCAGCATTCTTCCAGTCCTCTGTGTGGGTCCTTTCCCTTCTGCGTGGGTGCTCTCCCTTATGGGTTCCACAACCCAGGCCGTTGCTGCCGGGACTCCCACAGTGTAGCTCCGGCTCCCCCCTCCGGGTGGGTGCAGACGAGTCTTCTGGCCATAGTACAAAATGCAATCACCGCAGTCGGCAACATGAACGGATAATGATACCGGTAGTTACAATTTAATGCAGACCTTTAAAGTCCGGGTCACGTTAAAAGTAATCCAATGAAAAAAATGTATATTTCCAAAGTTAAGGGTGGGAAAAATAAATATCCAGTATTGTCCGCTGCAACAACAAACAGATTTGACTCAGCTTCACCCGACTTCCCGTCAGCCCGCGTTTGCTCCGCCCCTTCTTTTTGATTCGACGGTAGAAAACATATCACAATAAGTCTCTAAAATAAATACATTACAAAAAATTACAGCTGCAAATACATATTATACATGGTTACACATATTTACAAAGAAAGACGGTACACCGAGAGAGTTTTCTAAAGTTTTAATAAAAATAGTATAACTTTCATCCCAAACCGTGCCTGTGAAAGGTACCACCACGCTACTCCTAACACGCTCGTTACGCATGAAGTGTAGCTGTTAAAAAAAGCCGTACCGCAATTGCGAAATTCAGAGTAAACCGTCCTCATCTTTCTCCTTATAACTGTCGCCATCAAGGGCGTCTTCCTCATTATAGGAAAGAACCTTTGTCATATGTACAATTCGAACGCAAACTATGAGGATGCAGTCTACCTTGGCCCACTTATTCCACCGGTCTAAATCTTACCTTTAGAAAAATTTCATAAATTGGCCGCTTCACTGAATAAGCCGCAGGGCTGAACATTTGGGAAAAAAGTAGCGGCTTATAGTCCGGAATTTACGGTAGATAGTTACTTTCAGAGTAACGCGCTACTTTCTGTTGTCAGTAATTTAAGGGTAACTGGGTTACATTTTAAACTAAACAATTCCCGCGGCAATTGTAAGAGTTGTGATTGATCTGGCAGATGTTGGTAGAGAACCGGTAGCGTTGAGTTGTTAGCATTATGAGTTAGCATAAAGTTATTAACTCAGAAAGATGTATTTGTCATTTTTTACTTGGTTCTTTGGGGGGACTCCGCCCCCCCACACCCCACCGGTACTGGCAAGTTCATTTGGGATGGGCCCACAACCGTTAACAACAAGGATATGCCTTGTGGAGGTTTAAAAAAAACATACATGACAATAACGTAGTAATAACACTATTACATGTTAGCATCACTTTCTAGCATGTACCAATTAGCATAACTCATCAACATGAGTCCATTAGCATAAGTTTTAAATATGAAGTCGTTAAAATATGGCCATTACCAAAAATTTTTAGAATGAAAAAGTTAGAATTTAGCTGTTAGCATCACTTTTTAGCATGTATCCGTTAGCTTAACTCATCAACAAGAGTTCATTAGCATAATTTGTAAATATGAATTCATTAATATAGCCATTACCAAAAATTTTTAGCATTAAGCAGTTAGCATTTAGCTGTTAGCATCACTTTTTAGCATGTATCTGTTAGTATAACTTATTAACACGAGGCCATTAGCAGAGTTTGTAAATATTCGTTAAAATATAGCCATTACCAAAAATTTTTACTATGAAGAAGTTAGCATTACCGACAGTGTTTACAGCTAGCTTGCGCTAATAATTATATATATATATATATATATATATATATATATACATATATATATATATATATATGTATAGAGGCAGCACGGCGACGCAGTGGTTAGCGCGTGTGCGGTACAGTTCTGAGGTCGTGGGAACCTCCTGCGTGGGTTCAAATCCAGCTCCCGACCTTACTGTGCGGAGTTTGTATGTTCTCCCCGTGCTTGCGTGGGTTTCCTCCGGGCACTCCGGTTTCCTCCCACATTCCAAAGACATGCATTTCAGGTGAATTGGCCGGTCCAAATTGTCCCTAGGTGTGACTGAGCGAGTGATTTGTCTGTTCCCGTGTGCCCTGCGATTGGCCGGCAACCAGTTCAGGGTGTCCCCAGCCCACTGCCTGATGATTGCTGGGACGGGCTCCAGCACCCCCGCGACCCTACTGAGGATAAGCGGTGCAGCTGATGAGATGAGATGAGATGAGATATATTATACATATGTAAAAAATAATTATCATTATTATTTTGCCGTGCGCTCGTGTGCCACTGCTGGCACGCGTGTTATAGGTTGCCGATCCCTGCTCTAAACCAATGATAACAGTACAAAAGTCGACATGTCTATTAATACTTTTTTTTTTAAAATAGACAAAATTTGGTTGATTGGTTAATGCCTAAAGTCATTTAAGGAAATAGACAACATATTGAAAACATTTGACTACTTTTGTCAGTGTAGGAGTTTCAGAGCCAAAACTGAAATTTTGAAGCATTCTAAAGGAAAATGAAAGGAAACACAAGGGGGAGGAGAAAGAGGGGGTTCTGAACAACTCGAGGTAGGAGGGGGGAAGGAAACAGTGGAAAATAAAGTTTAAAGCTGACTAACTGGTATGTTTTGTGGTCTGCTTGTCAGGATTCCAACCAACACACCAGATCAGGCCATTTTGTATGACTAGAAACCTCCCTCAGACAACTTGTACCAACAATCAACACAAATAAATTTAGACACACATAGTATTGGGACTAACGCGTTACAAAGGAACATTCCTGGAACGTAATTACTTATCACGGTTACTACTGCAACGTGTTATTAATAAAACTCAATAATCTAAATGTGGTTACTACATGGAGCGTTAATGCGTTACTCAAAAAAGCAGATAATGAATTGCTATGAGTGGGCTTTTTTTATATGACATAGATACAAAATACCCCCCATACCAAAATGTTTTAGCATGAAGAAGTTAGCATTTAGCCCTTAGCATCACTTTTTAGCATGTATATGTAAGCATAACTCATCAACAAGAGTTCGATAGCATAATTTGTAAATATGAATTCATTAAAATATAGCCATTACCAAATTTTTTTAGCATGAAGCAGTTAGCATTTAGCTGTTAGCATCACTTTTTAGCATGTATCTGTTAGTATAACTCATTAACACGAGGCCATTAGCAGAATTTGTAAATATGAAGTCGTTAAAATATAGCCATTACCAAAATTTTTTACTATGAAGAAGTTAGCATTGCCGACAGTGTTTACAGCTAGCTTGCGTTAATACTTGGGCTGGCTGTGCCAGCCCAACCCATTGCCAACAGTGTTACAGCTAGCTTGCGCTAATACTTGGGCTGGCACAGCCAGCCCAACTCGTCACCAATAGTTTCTAGAGCTAGCATGAGTAAGCATAGCTCCAACCTCTCATCGCTGTGCCAGCCCAACTGATCACCAACAGTGTTTACAGCTAGCTTGCGCTAATACTTGGGCTGGCTATGCCAGCCCAACACCTTGCTAGCGGCGCACATAGCTGTTAGCATCCTCTCGCTAGCATCCACTCTTTAGAATTCACCATTTACCTATGGTTAAAGGTCATGTGGGTCGGGCCCCCTCAAGCCACCCTGGACAGTCCCTGCTTACTATGACTACCCTCTGGAAAAAGCCCTCATTACCATGACTACCAATAGAAATGAATGGGCCCATGTATACCGGATGGGATATTCTCAAAACCCATTATTCCGGATAGGGACTTTTTTTGTTCTCTCGTATCGCTTATCCGTATCGTCGCAAGTCCTGATCAGGCCGGAAGTGGTATATGAATCGTTGGGCTACTCCAAAAGCTCTGGGAGGAGAGGTCCGTCAAAATTCGGCGGAAGTCGTTAAAATATTGCCATTACCAAAAATCTTTTGCATGAGGAAGTTAGCATTTAGCCGTTAGCATCACTTTTTAGCATCTACCCATTAGCATAACTCATTAACATGAGTCCATTAGCATAATTTATAAATAAGAAGTCATTAAAGTATTGCCATATCTGAAATTTTTTAGCATTAAGAAGTTAGCATTTAGCTGTTAGCATTACTTTTGGGCATGTATCCACTAGCGTAACTCATCAACATGAGTCCATTAGCATAATTAGTAAATATGAAGTCGCAACAATATTGCCATTACCAAAATTTTTAGCATAACTCATTAACATGAGTCCATTAGCATAATTTATAAATAAGAAGTCATTAAAGTATTGCCATATCTGAAATTTTTTAGCATTAAGAAGTTAGCATTTAGCCGTTAGCATCACTTTTTAGCATGTACCCATTAGCATAACTCATCAAAATGAAGCCATTAGCATAATTTGTAAATATGAAGTAGTTAAAATAAAGCCATTACCAAAATTTTTAAACATGAAGGAGTTAGCATTTAGCTGATAGCATCACTTTTTAACATGTATCCGTTAGCATATCTCATCAACATGTACCCATTATCATAAATTGTAAGTATGAAGTCGTTAAAATATTTCCATTACCAAAAATCTTTAGCATAAAGAAGTTAGCATTTAGCCGTTAGCATCACTTTTTAGTATGTACCCATTAGCATAACTCATTAACATGAACCCATTAGCATAATTTGTAAATATGAAGTTGTCACAATATAGCCATTCCCAAAATTTCTGGGCATGAAGAAGTCAGCATTGCCCACAGTGTTTACAGCTAGCTTGCGCTAATACTTGGGCTGGCAGTGCCAGCCCAGCCCATTACTGACAGTGTATACGGCTAGCTTGCGCTAATACTTGGGCTGGCTGTGCCAGCCCAACTCGTCACAAATAGTTTCTAGAGCTAGCATGAGTAAGCATAGCTTCAACCTCTCATCGCTAATACTTGGGCTGGCTACGTCAGCCCAACACCTTGCTAGCGGCGCACATAGCTGTTAGCATCCTCTCGCTAGCATCCACTCTTTGGAATTCACCATTTACCCATGGTTAAAGGTAATGTGGGTCAGGCCCCCTCAAGCCACCCTGGACAGTCCCTCCTTAGTCCCTACTAACCTCTGAAAAAGCCCTCGTTTCCATGACTACCCATAGAAATGAATGGGCCCATGTATTCCGGATGGGAGATTCTCAAAACCCATTATTCCGGATGGGGACTTTTTTTGGTCTCCGGGGCCCCGCAATTGGCCCCGGTGACTCGTATCGAAAATCTGTATGGTCGCAGGAGAGTCCTGATTCGGCCGGAATTTTTGGTATATGAATCGTTGGGCTACTCCAAGAGCTCTGGGAGGAGAGGCCCGTCAAAATTCAGCGGAAGAAGATAGATATAATAATAATATAATAATAATTTTATTGAATAAGATCTCGGGGGATTATAATAGTTGTGCTTACAGCACTTGGCAATGTAGTTGTGCCTTGCTGAAGCAATCACAACTAATAATAAAAAGATCTCGGGGGATCGCAAGCACAACTACATTGCCCTGTGCACAGTTAAAAATTTAGGTGTCATATTTTACCCTGATCTATCCTTTGAAACGCATGTAAAGAAAATTACTAGAACCGCTTTCTTCCATCTTCGTAACATTGCTAAAATCCGTTCAATACTGTCTCAGTCGGATGCGGAAATTATAATTCATGCGTTTGATACCTCCCGTCTCGATTACTATAATGCACTACTCTCTGGTCTCCCGAAGTCTAGAATAATGTCTCTCTTCAGCTGGTACAAAATGCCGCAGCGAGACTTTTAACTAGGACAAAAAAGTACGATCACATAACACCGATTTTGGCTAACCTGCATTGGCTCCCAGTTAGCCTTAGATGTGATTTCAAGGTTCTCTTAGTATTATACAAAATCATACATGGACTTGCTCCCTCTTATCTTTCAGATCTGATTTCCCCCTATGTCCCGGTCCGAAGCCTACGATCTGAGAGTGCCGGTCTTCTGGTGATCCCAAGAGCAAAGAAGTGTTCTGCTGATTCGAGAGCGTTCTCCATCGGGCACCGGTGCTGTGGAATGCTCTTCCCCCTGAGATCCGATCTGCAACCTCAGTGGAAATGTTTAAATCTAAGCTTAAAACTCACTTCTACTCCATAGCATATGAATAACCTACTCTTCTCGTCGGCTGAAAAATAGTCTGTGTAATATAGTCAGGGATCAGAATGGAGATTTTCATTTTCAGCTGAAATAGCCATGGTCCAGGGGCCGCAGGCCCCGGCCAGGTCCAGGGCGGAGCCGAGTGGGGGGCTCAGGGGGGCGAAGCCCCCCATGAAGTCAACAGCATTTATCTTATTTGCTATGTGAAAATTGCACTAGAATGAATTAAATCCAACAAAACAGAAACCATGTATTTTATATATATATATATATATATATATATATATATATATATAGATAGATATATATATATAAATTTAAAAAATAATAATATATTGACATTAAAAGCATTTGTAATATTGAACATGATCATGATGATACAAAATAATTTGTTTTAATCATGTTCATAACAAATTTTAAATTTTGTTTATCCTGTTCTCAATATTGTATAAACACAAAAGATAAAATCATTTCATAAATAAATAGATTTATAAATACCACAGATTGGGATTTTCTGTCACACAGGGGAACCAGTGGTTGACTGCTGCTAGTATTTGAAGTGGAAGGATTTGAAACGGCCAAAAATGTTGAACCGGTGGTGTTACTGTTAGTTTCACTGCCGATTTTAAATGCGGATCCGAGTGCATAATTTGATCGCCGGCAAGCTATTTTTGCTTTGTGCTTGTTCATTTTAGCATGATCGATCAGTGCCACACAACCTCGCGTACCATGATTGATCAGATCGACACAGTATAGACACTTTGCTTTCCTTGGAACATCACACTTTGCGATGAACTGGCTCAAAGTCTCTGTAACTTCCTCGATCTTTGCGCCGATTTTAACGTTTACTGTGACAGTCTTCTCCAGCCATGACCACTTAAATTTATTCTTGATTCCTTTATCAATCTCGGAGACAAAAGCCTCGTCTTCTTTTCTTAGTATTTTCATATTTACATTTTCAAAAACTCATTTCACCGTTTGAAAAGACCGGAAGGAGCGCCATGTTTGAGAAAGCCAATGCTCTGAACAAAAGCTCCGCTGATTGGTTATCAGCGAACCTATCGACCAATGGTCTAAATGCTAACTTGGGGTGATGAAACAGTCACGTATCATACCTCACCCACCCCAAAAATATTTTGTCATCGAATTTAGACGATTTACGGGAATGACCTTTGGGGTTCAAAAACAGCGGAAATCCGCGGATCCGCGGAAAATTCTGATCCCTGTATAGTGTAATAATCTGTGAAGCCCTTTGAGACTCTTCGTGATTTAGGGCTATACAAATAAAAATGACTTGACTTGACTACTTACAGCACTTGGCAATGTAGTTGTGCCTTGCTGAGGCAATCACAACTAATAATATTATCAGGGATGTGATTTGACCAAAGTGAAACTATCTGAAAATTAGCCGGGGGTCTGGGGGCCGCGGGCACCCAGCTAGGTCCAGGGCAGCGCCCTGGTGGGGGGACAAGTGGGGCGAAGCCCCCCGGAGCTCATGGGTTTTCCGTGTTTTTAAGTACTTTCAATGCACTCAGATGACAAAGAAATAGACAAAACAACAGCATAAATTTTCAATGTATATTGAACTATCCCATATAAAATTACAGTTTAAGTCAACTCAAAATCAGTCACATTAAAAAACATTGGACTGCCTTTGCTTTTAAAAACTATCACTGAGAATATCATCATATCTAACTAATGTGATTACTAAGTTAACACATAAATCATGTTGAAGAGTTCAAATTTCATGAATAAATAATTGTATTATGACCAAATGAAAAGTAACTCATATTAGAACATACCACAAATGTCTTTGTTATAGCAGAAGATGTTATCTGTCGGAGTCATGTGCATACACAATGAACTACTAAATCACTGGCCATGCAGAAACATGAAATTCATTCAAAGTTCTGAATTTTATATTTTCTGTCACATTCTAGATGAATTATAACATCACTGAATATCACAAATATTGTTTTCTATTTTCTACTCATTAAAACATTCAACATATTTACAGGAATATACAAGTGTTCATTCTTGAGCACAATCCATTCACATGACACAAACACTACTTCCTCCTAGACTTCATTGCTTTGGAATGGGTCTTTCTATCCTGCTTCTGTGCAGCTTTGATGGTTCTTCTTGAGGCAGCCTTGCTCATTTGGGTGTCCTGTTTCACAGCAAGTTCTGTTCGTTTTGCAGACAACATAGCTGCTTCTGCATTCTTCACGTCCCTGTACCTTTTAGAGGATGTCCTTAGATTTAGGCACAGTTTGGACTGCACAGGATCCATCAGAATGTCTTTCCTTCCAAAATGGCTGACAGAGGTGGTCTTTCTTGCTCTTAGGGCATATTTCACAGTCTGGATAGAACTGTATGTGGCTATGTCCATTCTGCATGCTTTGGGGTTCATGGTAGAATATCATACAAGTACTTAATTTAAAAAATATAAATACTGACAATAATTTTGATTACTTATAGGCTTAATAATATTTTTAAATTTCCTAAATCATATTTTAAATGTTATAATTTATTTTTTTAATAGCAGCGTATCCGAATATTTGATAAATGAAAATACAATAATTATAGGCCCTACAGTAAAGTGTTGGTGTAATGTACACATAAAAATCTATTATTGTAATTGTTAAATATTTATGGCCATTTTTATTACGTTATAATATTTTCGAAAAAAAGGGGAAAACTGTCAAATAAATTTGAAAAGTTTACCACCTACCTCAAAATTCACGACTCTATCAGCAACTGGTAGAGGTTGTTGGGGTGGATCACGTCTCTCTATAACCGCTTCCGATTGTGATGTCAATAAGGGATGAAGGCCGTAAAGTTTTGGAGTTTTCGTTTGGGCACCGAAACTTCCAGCGATGGAATAATTTGTTGTTCTTGACTGGAGTTCTTTCACGTGTTTTTTGCTCTTTGCGTGACTTTCAAGAGCTTTGAAACCTCTCCCACCATAGTCAATGGTATCATGGCACCAAATGCAAAGGGCTTTCCCGGCACGATCGATCTTCCGAATAAAGTCACTGAACAAATTCGTCACAGTCTTCTTTCCAACATTTGTAGATAATTCCTTCTCTAACCAGTCCCATCGAAACTTGTTTTTTACGATCTTATCAATTTCTTTAACTCGCGGAGCATCTTTGCGTTAGATCACGGACATCTTTCTTAAAAACACCCGGCAAAAACGTGTGAGAAATGAACAATGGCATACTCCTATGCCTTTATAACAAGCGCGTTTATTGGTCAACACGGAGACTTCAACCAATCAGTTACGGAAACACTAAAATGGAATGCTGTAGAGACGAAATCAGATTTTTTACCATTTAAAAAATCGGAAATTTTAAAATTTTATTTTTGGAGATAAAAAAAAAGCGGAATTCCGCGAATTAGCAGAAAAATCACATCCCTGTATTATTGAATAAGATCTCGGGGGATTATAATAGTTGTGCCTGCTTCGCCTACAGCACTTGGCAATGTAGTTGTGCCTTGCTGAAGCAATCACAACTCATAAAGTAACTCTAACTAATTATTTCAGTAACATGCACATGACAATCACGTGTAAATAAATGTTTGTATTTATTATAACTCTATTGAAATGTTGTACATTGGGAAACTACTACTGAATCTATTGATTTGTATAAAATAGTAATAATAATCATTTTTCTATTAACAGGCAAAGGATGAGCAAACCGCAGTTTGGAAGACCCTGTTTGACGCAATAGATGGCGCCACAAACCGCCAGTTACACACGTTTCCGCAACAGTATTAATTTGTAAAAGTTTTAGTCAACATGATATGTCCTCACCTAATTTTAAGCATGTTCACATGCGTGTGTATTATGATGTCGACCTACCAGCACCTGGCCAGATACATGTGCTCCTTGACGAAAACAGATCCTGAGAGCAGGATATACCAACAGCTGGCAATACTGTCGGGACTGCGCATTGAAGACAAAAAAAAGACTATGCTTAGCTTTTTCTGCAGATAATCTATTAGTTAAAACAGACCAATTGTTAAGTGTTCTAATTGTACTTACTAAAAAAGGATGTGGTTGGCCTCATGTCTCTCATATCGGGCTGATGTGCACATGGATCTGAAAGGTAAAAATACAAAGAATGAATAAATACCTTTCTTAAGTAACAATAAATCAAAGTGCTAAACAAATTATAGACAATCCATTTTATACGTTTTCAACATGTAGCCAATTTTTTAGGGTGTACTTCTACTAAAAGACCTATAGATGGCAGGATATTATTTAGTCATACATGGTAAATAGAGTAAAAATAGAGTGAAAATGATTAGAAAGAGAATAATTTTTGCATTTATAGCCTATAGAAATGTGTCACTTGCGATTTAATTCTCTAAAGCAGTGGTCAGCAACCTTTTCTGTACCACGAAACATTTAAATGTCTGACTATTATCTTTAAATTTAAATAAAACCAAAGTAATATTATTTGGTAATCGCAAGGCAAATCAAGATTTAGAAGTAAAAACGGATGGTGCTGCAATAGACATTGTATCAGAAATTAAGTTTTTAGGGGTCATAATAGACAATAAATTAAGTTGGAAAACACACATCAGACACATACAAAGTTAGGTGTCTAAAAGCATTTCAATAATTAATGAAGCCAAATTCCTTTTAAACTATAATGCATTGATTTTTTTATATTGTTCTCTAGTTCTGCCATACTTAACATATTGTGCAGAAGTCTGGGGCAAAAAAATTACAAAAGTTCACTACAGACCCTTTTTATCCTTAAAAAACCTGCAATAAGAACCATAAACAGGGTAGGATATCAGGATCATACTAATATTTTATTCATGCAGTCCAAATTATTAAAATTGGATTATCTAATGACATTTTTTTTACTTCACAACTGTTATTTAAGGTCAACAAAAACATGGTGCCAGAAAACATCCAACAAGTATTCATTCGGAAAGAGGGAAATTATAACTTGAGGGGCTGTAGTAAATTCAAAATCCCAAAGGTGAGAACAGCCAGGAAAAGTATGTGTGTGTTTGTGTGTGGAGTCAAACTTTGGAATAATTTACAAGATAAGATCAAACAATGTCCAACTATTCATGTGTTCAAATTTAAATACAAAAAACATTACTGGCAAAGTACAAGGATGAAGAAAATGGGATATGAGTGAGATTGGAAATACAGGTACTGCGTTTAAAACTATGGTTAATTTTGTTGTTATTGTTGCTATTATTATATCATAATATTATATATTATAAATATCATTTTTATTTTTATTGTTGTTATCATCATTGGTGCCACAGTGATGTTTGGTAACTAGTAGCATTATGACATTGAGGGATGGGTATTACGAAAATTAGTGTATAAAATATGTGATTATTGTAATTATTATAATTATTGATATCTGGCCTATGTTTTTCAGTATATCCATGAGATTTTGTTATATTAAACACAAGAGGAGAAGAGGATTTGTAAAATGTATTTAATAGGGAAGATAAAGCGGTAGGGAAAATAGGCATCTGCTTCTGACTATATTTATATTCTCATCATTCTCATCACCACACTTTTATTACGCAGACTTTCACGTTGTACAACGTTGTTTTGGTTAAACTCTTTCCGAAAATGGTCCATTACAACTTTGTACAAGGTGGCACCGTGAGAAAAAAAATTATGTGATTATGAGATAAAATCATATGTTTTTTCCTTACCCACAATCTTAACAGTTAGGAATCCGCGTTATCACCGCTGCGATCAGGGTTTCTATTCCTGTTGCATCGTTTGCTGAGCAGATTAGGTCAGCACTAATTGTCAACTACACCTTCATTGCTCAATTACGGTGGTATACTTCTGTAAAACCTCGTTGTAACACATAACAAATGTTTTTACTTTATTTACGAATAAACATGATTTCTCCTTGGCCCTGTGGTTGCCGACCACTGTTTTAAAGTACATTTGGAGATTTATATTTTGAGATTATGAAATGAAATAATCTGCATTTATATAGCGCTTTTCAAGTGATTGAAGACTTCCCAAAGAGCTTTTACAATGTGCTTCATATTTACCCATTCACACATTCACATACCAATAACGGTCGTGCAGCCATGGAAGGCGCCTGCTTATTGGGGGCATTAGGGGTTCAGTGTCTTACCCAAGAACACTTTGACATGTAACTCTGCAATCTCTTGATCCCCAGACGAGCGCTCTACCTACTGAGCTAATGTCGCCCATTATAATATGGTTACTTTGGGAAAAATTATATTTGTATTTTTTTTCTCTATTACTCCTACTCTCTTGTACACTTTTTGTTTGGATTGTTTTATAAACTAAATTTGTTAAACATGTACTGTGAAATAATGAATAAAGATACACATGGCATTATGTATTACACGTTCCACATGGGTGGTCTCTAATCTAACCTCTGTGATAGACCTTTTATTGATATCATTATCATTAATTGTGATCATTGTCACTTTGCAGCAGCTGAGCAAACACTGGTTGGTGCAAGTATTCTAAATGAACATGCTGTAAAACCTTTTTGTCTTGGAATGTCAAGATTTTTCAGATTAAAGCAATATTTGTCAGAAAATGCGGGTTTTAGTGTTGCATGCTAGTAGACTGACCTTAGCTGGTGCTCTCTGAGGTGCGAGAGGACATCCATGTGGTAGAGATGGCAATAGATCATGTGCAAGTCCTAAAACACAGGGGGATTTGTCATAAAATGAGTGAATCCATTGCATATTTCTAAATTAACCATAATTTCCAGGACTATAATCTGCACTTGTCGATAAACCACATGTGCCTATGGGCCCAGTGGAAACACCTTGACCATCTTCTCTCCTTGCGTGCACACAGACTTCAAGAATGTGTTCCAATTTTGGTTACTTGTTTTTGTTACCTCAGAAAGCTTTTGGGACTTTTTACATTGCACCAGTTCTTATCGCTGCCATGTTTCAGCGTCTCACAATCGATTCCTACAGCAGCTCTGTTTCCTTTTGTTATCAGCCAGTTCAATTGTTTTTTTAACATGGAAGCAGCATAATATGCTTTTCTTTTTGCATCTTCCATGTTGAGGGTCAGTTTACGCTAATTTTATTCAAGTACAAAGTGTGTCACCATACATCAAACTTCCTCTATGTTTAAATATTTCTAGACACCACCAAACATGAAAAAAAATGCACATTTATGTGAAAGTTCATGAATTTTTGATTATTACTTTAAAGACTATAACAAGTATTTTTTAAATTATTGTGGGGTTTCTTTTACCACCAAAAGGTACTAAATACACACAGTCTCTTTAAAATGTTATTTATTTATTGACAATTTACTGTTCTTTATATTTAAGGTTGCTGACTCTTAAAGGACCACAAGAAGACAAAATTCTGATATGCGCGACAATCACAAGCATCGCTACCTTAATAAAGCTTGTACATGCACCAGTGCGGATACTTTCGAATGGCAGTGTTCTTGTTTGCCCACGTCCCTGCGTCCTAGACTACACCTTCATTGCTCAATTAGGGTGGTATACTTCTGTAAAATCTCGGTGTAACACACAACAAATGTTTTTACTTTATTTACGAATAAACATGATTTGTCTTTGGCCCTTGTCAAATCAACGTGCTTCCCCGGGACGCAACCTTTTCGACAAAAAATTGTCATTATTACCCGATTACTTTTATTTTTAACAAAGATTTACCGCACTCCAAACTTTTCGTCAGGCAGATGCGCCATTGTTGTTTTGGTCTCGCGGTTCGAGTTTTCGTCTGCACGCCGATCTCGGCAAACGAGGTCTCGTTGCTTCGATATTACGTCATTGTTGAGGTTGTTGTCGTCGAGGGAAGGTGAAAATCAACACAAAATTGGTAATTTATTCGGTCTCGGTAATAAGTCGAAACATAATGCAGAAAGTGGGAAGCACGGCGGCACAGTGGTTAGCGCTTGTGCGGCACAGTTCATGTTATAGGAACCTCCTGCGTGGGTTCAAATCCAGCTCCAGACTTCCTGTGCGGAGTTTGTATGTTCTCCCCGTGCTTGCGTCGGTTTCTTCCAGGCACTCTGGTTTCCTCCCACATTCCAAAAACATGCATTTCAGGTGAATTGGCCGGTCCAAATTGTCCCTAGGTGTAAATGAGCGAGTGAGTTGTCTGTCCCCGTGTGCCCTGCGATTGGCTGGCAACCAGTTCAGGGTGTCCCCTCCCCACTGCCCGGAGATGGCTGGGATGGGCTCCAGCCCCCTCTACGACCCTAATGAGGATAAGTGGTACGGCTAATGAGATGAGATAATGCAGAAAGTGATAACGACGGCAATAATTCTGGCACGATAAAACTGCGGAGAAATTCTTCGGAAGAAAACACGAGAGGCTAGGAAAACACGTGTGTTGAAGCGAACGACTCGACGAAAGAAAATAAACAAAATAATACTCCTAAGCAAGATAAGGACTTTTCTGCCAAAATGGACTTAATTTTATTCCTGGTTACGCTATGAGGAGGATGATAATGGATTGGACCTTGAGAAGGCATTACAACTGTGGCGTGACAGCAAAGCACGAAGAATATATGAAAAAATCTGAAGTGATAACTGCTTTGTCTTACCAATTAACTGTGATGATTAAAACTGCATAAATATATGGACTAATATTTCAGCAATACTATTTTGTATAATTTACAATATTGTGAACTGAAAAATCTAAAGCGATAACTGCTTTGTATTACCAATTGACTGTGATGATTAAAACTGAATGAAAATATAGATTAATATAATTATTTCAGCAATATTATTTTGCACAATGTACAATATTGTTGTGAACTGAAAAATCTTGAAGCGATAACTGATTTGTATTACCAATAAACTGTGATGATTAAAACTGAATGAATATATAGATTTATATTACATACTTGTCGCCGATTTAAAATTTCAACCTCGATAACACAAAATTTTGGGGACCTATAGATCTCTGTTGGGACCCATAGATTTTTGAGCATGCGAGTCCCCGGGACCCATCACTTTTCAGAGGTAAAATGAACACTGTTTAATGGTACTTGTTATTCCTAATTAATATGATTTTAAATGCATATATGTGATATTTACAAGCGCAGGACGAGATAGATGAACGTCTAGACGCAAGAGCGGCATTCACTGTATTGAATCAACATGGCGGCGCATGGATGCATGCTTGCGGCTAGTTGCTCTCCAGCTAATCTTCTATTTATTGCCGTTCTCTTGTCTTTTTTGCTTTCACTTTTGGACACATGTGTGGCCAAAAACACTTACAGTAGGGACGAACTTATTCGGTTGGGTGGGCGTCTAAATTTCGACTTTTCGGGCACTTTTTATACCGCCTATGATATACCGAGCGAACTTCAAAGAGATCAGGCATCCTTGTGGACCGCTATTCCTCTTAATAAACGACGACAGCTGCGCCGTAAGGACAGAAAACAGAAGCGTGGTTGCCGTGCAGGTAGATGTGTGAAGCGTGCGAAGTCTAAGCAGCAAGATGAACGCGAGGATGTAACTAATTCCACCATTCATTCCTCGCCGGACAACCGAAGCTTTACACTCAGCGCGCACGAAAAGCAACAACCGCGGCATCTTTTGAAGATCTCGACAAAGACTACAAAGAGCTCAGCTAAGTCAAATGATTCAGCAAAGCTAAAATTTGGTCTGTTAAATATTAGATCGCTTGCTCCAAAAGCTTTACTTGTTGATAACATTATTCGTGATTATAAACTTAACTGTATGGGTCTTTGTGAAACCTGGTTACGCCCGGATGATTATTTAGCGCTAAATTATGCTTCTCCCCCAGACTACGAGAGTAGCCATGTAGCACGCACGTCAAAAAAGGGTGGCGGTGTCGCGCTCATTTCTGAAAAAACGCTCAAATTTAATCCTCGTACCACTAATAATTACAAGGCGTTTGAGGCTCTTGTGATGCGGTCCTCTCCATTGTCAATTTATGTAATAACTATCTATCGCACACCTGGGCCGTACACAACTTTCTTAGACGAATTTGCTGAACTTTTGTCTGAACTAGTAACCTATGCAGACAAAATTATAATTATGGGGGACTTTAACATTCATATGAACTCCCCACTCAGTTCACTTACTATTGCGTTTAATTCTCTAATTGATGCATTTGGTTTTAATCAACTGGTTGATTTGCCAACCCATGAAGATGGGATCACGCTAGACTTGATTCTGACTCGAGGAGTTTTAACCTCAAACATCATGGTGTTACCGTGTACTACCGTTATCTCGGATCATTATTTAGTTACATTTGAGGTGCTAGCTAAAAGTAGTGTTAAAAAAGCTGAAGGATTTTGCGGACGCAATATAAGCACTGGCACAGTTTCTGAGCTCTTTGAACTACTTCCTGGACGCAATATAAGCACTGGCACAGTTTCTGAGCTCTTTGAACTACTTCCTGGACGCAATATAAGCACTGGCACAGTTTCTGAGCTCTTTGAACTACTTCCTGGAGCAGTTGCGTCCTTTCTTTCATACAATGGCCCGATAGACTCACTCATAAATGATTTCAATACCACCCTGACTAGTGTCCTGGATTCAATAGCGCCCATGAAGCTAAAATCACGTCCTAAAAGACGCACGTCTTGGTTTACTGATGAAACTAGAACCCTTCAACAAGAATGCAGGAAATTGGAAAGAAAATGGCGCACTACCAAGCTTGAGGTTTTCCATTAAACATGGTGTGACAGCTTGTTAAAGTATAAAGCGGCCCTTGCCTCTGCAAAATCGGCCTATCTTTCGAAGGTGATTGCGTCTCAAAAGAACAATCCCAAAGCACTTTTTGAAACTGTAGCATCGCTTACAAGGCAACAGACTACTGCAGATAGTTCGACGCACTCTGCTCATGACTTAATGGTCTTCTTTACTAAGAAGATTCAATGCATACAGGAAGAAATTGCTAAAGAAATTATTAATACCACACATACTAAAGGGCTGAAATCTACAGATGCACGACAGGGTGGCTGTCCTGGGAAATTGTCCCGTTTTAGTGAACTGTCACTTGATGATCTCAAACAGGGGGTGAATGCGGCCGAACCGACAACTTGCCAGTTCGACCCGCTCCCAGGTTCACTTATTAAAAGTCTTTTTGGCGTCCTTGGACCTTCAGTTCTAAATATTATAAACATATCACTCTCCTCAAGTGTAGTTCCAGCAGCTTTTAAGTCCGCCGTTATTAAACCCACACTGAAAAGACCCAACCTTGATCCAGAAATCTTAAGTAATTATAGACCTGTGTCAAACCTACCTTTCCTCTCTAAAGTACTTGAAAAAGTAGTGGCACAGCAGCTAAATGTTTTCATATCCGAGAATAACCTTTTTGAATCCATGCATTCAGGATTCAGGGCTAACCACTCTACTGAGACAGCTCTGATCAAGGTAACAAATGATCTCCTACTGGCAATGGATTCTGGCGCTTCATCACTCTTGCTGCTGCTGGATCTTAGTGCTGCTTTTGACACAGTGCGCCACAATTTCCTACTAGAACGGTTGGAAAAATGGATTGGTCTCTCAGGAACCGTCCTCTCGTGGTTCAGATCCTACCTCTCAGATAGGACGCACTGTGTTAAATATGGTGAAATGACATCTGAGCCCTTTAATGTTACCTGCGGTGTTCCGCAGGGTTCAGTGCTTGGCCCCCTTCTTTTCAGTATTTACATGCTTCCATTAGGTGATATTATTCGCAAGTACAATATCAGCTTCCACTGCTACGCAGACGACACTCAACTATATCTTCCGTTGGAGGAATCTCACACACTAAACTGTGGAAATTTGGAGGCCTGCCTCATTGAGATAAAAGAGTGGATGTCACTCAATTTCTTGCGTCTTAACTCTGAAAAGACCGAAATGTTAGTCATTGGTCCATCTAAATGCCGTGATATATTCTCAAAAACTGCTGTGAACATTGACAAATGTCACATCACACAGAGTGACTCAGTTAAAAATTTAGGTGTCATATTTGACCCTGATCTATCCTTTGAAATGCATGTAAAGAAAACTACTTGAACCGCTTTCTTCCATCTTCGTAACATTGCTAAAATCCGTTCAATACTGTCTCAGTCTGATGCGGAAATTATAATTCATGCGTTTGTCACCTCCCGTCTCGATTACTGTAATGCACTACTTTCTGGTCTCCCGAAGTCTAGAATCAAGTCACTTCAGCTGGTACAAAATGCCGCAGCGAGGCTTTTAACTAGGACAAAAAAGTACGATCACATAACACCGATTTTGGCTAACCTGCATTGGCTCCCAGTTAGCCATAGATGTGATTTCAAGGTTCTCTTAGTATTGTACAAAATCATACATGGACTTGCTCCCTCTTATCTTTCAGATCTGATTTGCCCCTACGTCCCGGTCCGAAGCCTACGATCTGAGAGTGCCGGTCTTCTGGTGATCCCAAGAGCAAAGAAGTGTTCTGCTGGTTCGAGAGCGTTCTCCATCCGGGCACCGGTACTGTGGAATGCTCTTCCCCCTGAGATCCGATCTGCAACCTCAGTGGAAATGTTTAAATCTAAACTTAAAACTCACTTCTACTCCATAGCATATGAATAACCTACTCTTCTCGTCGGCTGAAAAAATAGTCTGTGTAATATAGTGTAATAATCTGTGAAGCCCTTTGAGACTCTTCGTGATTTAGGGCTATACAAATAAAAATGACTTGACTTGACTATTGATGCCAACACGCTGTAGACATTATCTGCCCGTTGCGCTTTCAAAAACGCAATGAGATTTTGACAGAGTCTGGACACTTGGCAGGTTAGCGGCAGGCAGAACTCTGGCAAAACTATTGTGAGTTTTCCTGTTGTTGATATTTTTCAATTGATCACTGTTTGAAGAAACCAGATAGACTGCAGGTCATCACACAACAAAACTTCCCAATAATGCAGACCTTACCCATGTCCTTTCAAGCCATGTTTTTAAATTACCATATTAATCGTTGCTAAATACAGCTTAGACTCCTTAGAGGGTTATATTTTGCGGTGCACTTCTTTCTGCAGGTTTTGTGCAGTAAGCACCCAGTGGTGCTGTCAGCTAGCATCTGAGGCAAGAAGCTCTCACATGTGAAAAGGCGGATTTTCATTGTAAAATCCAATATAAATGTTAAAATAAATAAAAAAATATAATTTAAAAAGGTAAAAAATATCAAACCAACATTAAATTTGCGTTCATTTTCTTTTATTGACCAATGAGGGAGCAAATTTCTTAATGTGTGACTTCATAACTACAAATTATGCTATTTTCTTAAGTACAGTACAGTACCATTGAAACTTTATATATCATTAACTGTTAAGGAAGAGTGGTTCAAACTTCATTTATTTTTAGAATTGCAAATTTCTTTTTAAGTGGATTTCCAAATCTTAAGGCAGAATTAGGCTCTTAAGTTTAAAGAAGAAAAACAATGTATCAGCTTTTTATTTATTAATTTATTCAAGTGTTGGTTTGTTTCCTTTATTTTTTACGCTGATCATTCAATTTCTGCTTCAGTTCCTTTGGGAAAGATTTTAAAATGACAACAAATCCATATTTCTTTTAAATATTCGGAGTCTCTATTATGGCTTACCGCCACCCATCAAAGTTTCAATGTACGATTACAAATTTATCAATATTAAGAATGTTTTGGTTTATTAAAAAGGGGGCAGTGCAATTTAACAAAAAACAAAATACATTGTTTAAAGAAAACCACAAGGCTATTTAGCTCCAGCAAGGCACGACTACATTGCGAAGTGCTGTAAGCAAGTACAACTAATATAATCCCTCGAGATCTTATTATTAAGGCACGGTCACACAGCCTTTTACGGGCGTATCGAGGCTGAATCACGGCCAGAAATTTCTGCCCGTGAAGCAGACGCTGTTGGACGCTTTTGAGACCACGATACAGACGAGATACAGCCGTGCTTTACACGCGGTAAGAAATTCACACGCGGTTGGCCGCGCGAAAAAGTTTTGCGCTGCTCAAAACTTTAGACCACAGGAAACCGCGGGCGGCACAGCGATGCCGCCGCGGTTACCAGCGATAAGGACGCGGAACAGTCGCCGGAAGGACGCGGAACAGTCGCTGGCCAATATTGCACATTTTCCACCGCGGGCAACCACGGGCAAAAAAAAAAAATCGCAAAATTTTACCCGCGATACAGACGCAGGCACAACTATTATAATCCGCCCAGATATTATTATTATTAGTTGTGATTGCTTCAGCAAGGCACAACTACATTGCCAAGTGCTGAAGGCACAGGGCAATGCCTGCGAAGCAATATTGTAACGACTTCATATTTACAAGCGAAGCAGGCACAACTATTATAATCCCCCGTTTTCTTCTTATTACTAGTTGTGATTGCTTCAGCAAGGCACAATTACATTGCCAAGTGCTGTAAGTGCGAAGCAGGCACAACTATTATCATCCCCCGAGATTTTATTCAATAAGTAGTTGTGATTGCTTCAGGCACAACTATTATAATCCCCCGAGATCTCTTTATTATTATATCTATCTTCTCCCGCCGAATTTTGACGGGCCTCTCCTCCCAGAGCTTTTGGAGTAGCCCAACGATTCATATACCAAAAATTTCGGCCGAATCAGGACTCTCCTGCGACAATACAGATTTTCGATACGAGTCTCCGGGGCCCCTTGCGGAATAATGGGTTTTGAGAATCTCCTATCCGGAATACATGGGCCCATTCATTTCTATGGGTAGTCATGGAAACGAGGGCCTTTTCAGAGGTTAGTAGGGACTAAAGAGGGACTGTCCAGGGTGGCTTGAGGGGGCCCGACCCACATTACCTTTAACCATGGGTAAATGGTGAATTCCAAAGAGTGGATGCTAGCGAGAGGATGCTAACAGCTATGTGCGCCGCTAGCAAGGTGTTGGGCTGGCGTAGCCGGCCCAAGTATTAGCGATGAGATGTTGAAGATATGCTTACTCATGCTAGCTCTAGAAACTATTGGTGACGAGTTGGGCTGGCACAGCCAGACCAAGTATTAGCTCAAGCTAGCTGTGAACACTGTCCGCAATGGGCAAGTATTAGCGCAAACTAGCTGTAAACACTGTGGGCTATGCTAACTTCTTCATGCCTAAAAATTTTGGGAATGGCTATATTGTAACAACTTTATATTTACAAATTATGCTAATGGATTCATGTTAATGAGTTATGCTAATGGGTACATACATACATACATACATAGTAGGGACTAAGCAGGGACTGTCCATGGTGGCTTGAGGGGGCCCGACCCACATTACTTTTAACCATGGGTAAATGGTGAATTCCAAAGAGTGGATGCTAACGAGAGAATGCTAAGCTATGTGCGCCGCGAGCAAATTGTTGGGCTGGCATAGCCAGTTCAAATATTAGTGCAAGCCAGCTGTTGACACTGTTGGTGATTAGCGCAGGTTGATGTTAGCTTACTCATGCTAGCAATAAAAACTGTTGGCGATTAGTTGGGCTGGCTGTGCCAGCCCAAGTTTTAGCGCAAGCTAGCTGCAAACACTGTCGACAATGGGTTGGGCTGGCGCAGAGCAAGCTAGCTGTCGGCAATGCCTACTTCTTCATAGTGAGAAATTTTGGTAATGGCTGTATTTTAACGACTTCATGTTCAGAAATTAAGCTTTATGTTAATAACTTATGCTAATAGATACATGCTAAAAAGTGATGCCAAGGGCTAAATGCTAACTTTTTAATGCTAAACATTTTTGGTAATGGCAATATTTTAACGACTTCATATTTACAAATTATGCTAATGACGTCATGTTAATGAGTTATGTTAATGGGAAACTGCTAAAGAGTGATGCTAACGGCTAAATGCTAACTTCTTCATGCTAAAAAATTTTGGTAATGGCCACATGCTAACAAATTAGCAAAATGATTGGGCTCAATGGATTCCGGATGGGCAAACTCAAATCGAACGCCCCATTCTATTTGAACATGTATATATTAAAAGTTTTTAAAGTGTAATAACAGTGTTATTACTACGTTTTTACCATGAATGTGAATTTTGGCATGTCCTTGTAGTTAACGATTATGGGCCCATCCGAAATGAACTAGCCAGTACCGGGGGGTGTGGGGGGGCGGAGTCCCCCCACAGAACCAAGTAAAAAATGACCGAAACATCTCTCCGAGTTAGAAACTTTCTGCTAACTCATAATGCTAACAACTCAGCGCTAACGGTTCTCTACCAACATCTGCCAAGCTAGATGTAAACACTGTCCGCAATGGGTTGGGCTGGCACAGCCAGCCCAAGTATTAGCGCAAGCTAGCTGTAAACACTGAACCCACAGAACCAAGTAAAAAATGACAGAAAGATCTCTCTGAGCTAAAAACTTTATGCTAACTCATAATGCTAACAACCGGGGTTATATATACATACCGGGATCATCTTCCAGATCAATCACAACTCTTACAATTGCCGCAGGAACTGTCTAGTTAGTTGTGATTGCTTCAGCAAGGCATGACTACATTGCCAAGTGCTGTAAGCACTATATCTATCTTCTTCCCCCGAATTTTAACGGGGAACTCCTCCCAGAGCTTTTTGAGTACCCCATCGATTCATATACCAAAAATTCCGGCCCGACCGTGACTTTTGTGGCTTGTCTTTTGACAGCGATACAAGTCGCCGGAGACCAAAAAAAGTCCCCATCCGGAATAATGGATTTTGAGATTCTCCCATCCAAAATACATGGGCCCATTCATTTCTATGGGTAGTCATGGAAACGAGGGCTTTTCCAGATTGTAGTCTTAGTAAGCAGGGAGTGTCTAGGGTGGCTTACTCATGCTAGCTCTAGAAACTATTGGTGACGAGTTGGGCTGGCACAGCCAGACCAAGTATTAGCTCAAGCTAGCTGTGAACACTGTCCGCAATGGGCAAGTATTAGCGCAAACTAGCTGTAAACACTGTGGGCTATGCTAACTTCTTCATGCCTAAAAATTTTGGGAATGGCTATATTGTAACAACTTTATATTTACAAATTATGCTAATGGATTCATGTTAATGAGTTATGCTAATGGGTACATACATACATACATACATACATAGTAGGGACTAAGCAGGGACTGTCCATGGTGGCTTGAGGGGGCCCGACCCACATTACTTTTAACCATGGGTAAATGGTGAATTCCAAAGAGTGGATGCTAGCGAGAGGATGCTAACAGCTATATGCGCCGCTAACAAGGTGTTGAGCTGGCATAGGCTGCCCAAACATTAGCGCAAGCTAGCTGTAAACACTGTTGGTGATTAGTTGGGCAGGCACAGCCAGCCCAAGTATTTGAGCAAGCTAGCTGTAACACTGTCGGCAATGCTAACTTCTTCATATTAACAAATGTTGGTAACGGCTATATTTTAACGACTTCATATTTACAAATTATGCCAATGGTCTCATGTACCAGCTCAGTAGCCTAGATGGTAGTGTGCCCGCTTTGAGACTGGGAGGTCGCTGGTTCGCGCCTCGGCCGAGACATACCTAATTGGTATAATGGCGGCGCCCTCTGTTGGCTGCGGCTGCATCGACTCGCTACAACGGGTCAGGTTATCGACATTTCGTTCTTACAAAGAATGACAATACAAAGGAAATTATTATTATTATTATTATTATTATGTTGATGAGTTATGTTAATGGGTAACTGCTGAAGAGTGATGCTAATGGCTAAATGCTAACTTCTTCATGCTAAAAAATTTTGGGAATGGCTATATTGTAACAACTTAATATTTACAAATTATGCTAATGGATCATGTCAATGAGTTATGCTAATGGATACATACTAAAAAGTGATGCTATCAGCTAAATGCTAACTCCTTCTTGTTAAAATTTTTTGGTAATGGCTATATTTTAATGACTTCATATTTACAAATTATGCTAATGGGTTCATGTTGATGAGTTATGCTGAAGGGTACATGCTAAAAAGTGATGCTAACGGCTAAATGCTAACTTTTTCATGCTAAAATATTTTGGTAATGGCAATATTGTTACGACGTCATATTTAAAAATTTTGCTATTTGGCTCATGTTGATGAGTTATGCTAATGGATACCTGTTAAAAAGTTATGCTAATTATTTAATGCTAACTTCTTCATGCTAATTTTTTTTGGCAATGGCTATATTTTAACGACTTCATATTTACATAGTATGCTAATGGCTTCATGTTAATGGGTAATGCTAACAAGCGCATGCTGAAAAGTGATGCTAAGGGCTAAATGCTAATATTTTCATGCTAAAAAACTTTGGTAATGGCTATATTTTGACGAATTCGTATTTACAATTTATGCTAATGGCCTCATGTTGATGAGTTATGCTAATGGATACATGCTAAAACAGACCTGGGCACTCCGGTCCTGGAGGGCCGTATGTTCTGCATGATTTTTTAGGTTTCTCTGATCCAATACAGGAGCACTTGCTAGCTTGCTAACAAGGTTATAATTTGTATTACCTGAGTTAAAGAAGAGCAAACTTCAAAATCTGGCAGGACGTATGGCCCTCCAGGACCGGAGTGCCCAGGTCTGTGCTAAAAAGTGATGCTAACGGCTAAATACTTACTGTTTCATGCAAAAAAAAATTGGTAATGGCTATATCTTAACGACTTCATATTTACAAATTATTTTAATGGCCTCGTGTTATTGAGTTATGCTAACAGATACATGCTAAAAAGTGATGCTAAAGGCTAAATGCTAACTGCTACATGCGAAAAAAATATGCTAATGGAGACACATGCTAACGAATTAGTAAAATAATTGGGCTCAATTGATTCTTTTCCAAGTCAAAAAATGGCGGAGCCCCCCCACAGAACCAAGTAAAAATGTACAAATCCAGCTCTCCCAATTAAAAACTTTATGCTTTATCCCTGTATCAACTTCCAGATCAATCACAACTCTTACAATTGCTGCGGGAATTGTCTAGTTTTTATCAGTAGTCCCCCTTCTACCAAAGCCCAAGTTGAAGCGATGTACTGTTTGAGAAAAACACCTTTACACCGCGCATGATAGTAATGCTTGAAGTTGTTACTATTTTTGGACCAAACACTTGTCATGCCTTTTGTTAGTATGTCTGTGAGGCATGTAAAAGCAAGTATGCAATAATGGTGCCCCCTACTGGACGTAATAAAAGCGACACTCTCAAATGAAACCACCTTTGAGAAGGAAGCTGAAATTAGCTGCCAAACAGGTCGAATTAAACGACTATAAACTTTTCCCTGGATAGAAATACAATATTTGTTTTGGCACACACTAAATGCTAGGCTAGCAGAGGACATTATTATGTGTATCAACTGGAGCTTGCACAAAAAGCTGCTGGTTGCCATGGACGCCCACTGGAAGGATGTTTAATGTTTTCCTTTTAAAGGGCGCGTTGCACCAACTTGCTGGTTTAAGTCATAAAAGTAGCAACTAAGTTAAGTTCTTAAGGACGATTTTAAAAGGTTGAACATTTTAGTGAGCTTTAGGGACATTAAATATTTGAGACTTGGAATTCTATTATCAAAAATCAAAGGCCACCAAAACCTTTCCTAACCATAAGAAATTAAATGAGACTACACTTTCGTAACACAGCATTTTTATTTGTATTGGACTGTATTTGTAGAACAGTAAGGCATCCAAGTACCCCCGTTTTTATCCACATCTGGTCCGATGAGTTGATATTCACTACCGTTAAAAAGAATGGGGTAGCTTAGAAATGTCCTTATTTTTAAAGAAAATGCTGTTTTTTTCAATGTCGTTAACATGATAGTAATCAAAATTACATTTCATACATTCTTGATGTGGTAAATGACTATTCTATCTAGTGATGCCCGTCTTTTAATGAAATATATGCATAGATGTGTAGACAGAAAAAAACAAAGAATAATCAAAACGACCAGTAGATCATTGGCTGTCCTCAGCCCAGCTTGGAGGACATTGCAGGCTTGTGATACTGCAGCAGAGCTGTCAATATTATAAGGGGCTCTTTTCACCCAAGCCACAACTTCTTTGACCCATTTTCTTTCTGGTAGGTGTTACAGGTCCTTTAAAACAAGGAGAAACAGGCTTAGAGACAGCTTCTTCCTAAGGGCTATCACCACCCTAAGCAAGCGTGCTAATCTGAATATATATATATAACTTGCAACCTATTTGGAAATTTTTGTTGTTGTTAATTTGATTGCACTACTTTATATATTGCACTATTGCTACAATGCTCTATTCTCTCATTGCACTATTCTCTCATTGCACTATTGTAACTTGGGCCAGTCTCTAAGCACTACGTTGTCTTATTATCTCTATAGACTTTATTACATGTTTAACCTGAAATGCAATGTCTAATCTTGTTGCAGTGTTTCACCATGTTTACAGTATATCAATGACAATTACGACAATTCTGATCTATTTTACAATATCCCTTTATTCCTACGCCTATTTCTACGAGGCCCCCCTTAAAGTAAGAAATCACTTAATCCCAACAAATGTATTAAAAGTTGAACCAATACTATTACTAAAGGTTCCAAAAGAAGGATTTATAAAATGTCATTTTCCTATTGTGTTCAATTGTCGTGCAACCCACCTAGGAAGCAAGGCCACTGGGGCTTTTAAAAAATATAAATCACTCAGACTCCTATTTGTTTACTTGGGAGTCCTAACGCTATTAGCTTAGGAGGGGGCTGCACACTGCATCACATTCAATTAAGAAATTTTGTTGGTCATTATGCCAAGGCATAATAAATTAGGCATATTATTTGACCAGTAGATGTTGCTCTGATAAGAAGCAAAGAACAACTTTTGCAAGCCTTTGGAAACACATGGCATCTTGGTGATGGCGGTATTTTGAAGTCAAGTCGAAGGAGAACGAAGTTGAGTAAAGTTAGTAAAGTCTTCTTCGGCTCGGCTCACTAAAAGGAACCGGCCCTTTCGGGTCCTAAACAGCTCTTCGGGTTGTTTTTGCTTCTTTAATCCCAACATGACTAAATATTATGTAAAATTACGCACAAAATGACTAAAAGGAAGGGGGAATAGAACAAAAAGAAAAAGATACCAAAATGAAAAAGTACTGAAAAGCTGAGAAAAAAATAAACAAAAGGAAGAGAGAATTTAGAAAAAAGACAGAAAAAAAAGAAAAAGAAATGTAGGAAAAAAGGAAATAGAGAACAAAAAGACAAAAGTAACAGCTCGAAAAAATAAACACAATGAGATTTTTTGTAAAAGAATTTTTAAAAAGTAGAAAAAAACAGGCAAAAAAGAAGAAAAAGTTTATGTTGCATTCAAATAATTTCTAATTATATCAAATGAATCTTGTTGCCAACATTGTGCTTCTACCAAAAAATGTAAAAATGTGATTAAGTACAATTCTGTATCTTACAACCGACTAAATAAGCCCCCCAAAATGTTTATATTATGCGACAAAATATATCACGAAATAAAAAGAAATGGATATCTTGTGAAAGAATTGTAAGAACAAACGACATTTGTAGGCCATACAACCTTTGCAATAGTACATTAGTCAATTCCTTCAAATGAGAAAAATAATTTTGCATTGCCGGAAACTCAGCAAAATGTAACTTGATGTCAAGTTTTGGACATGTTTGATAATTAATTATCTTGCTACGCTTGGGATTATGGTTGCTCACTGTTGTTTCAAGCGCTGCTCACCGACTTTGTGTGAACGCTAAGACCCGTGGAAAATTAGAGGGAACATTGCTCGGGAGCCATAAGTTTCCGAGTTCTGGCCTATAGTAATGAAGCGAGGAACTTCAAGTTTACACATTAACAAATGTTTCTTTTGAAAAGTGTTTTTTGAAGTTACCAGCTAAAGTCTACAATGAATTTTGACTGTAACCTGTTAAGAGGACACTGTATCACATCAAACCACTAGACGTCGCTGTATTGTTTCGTGCAAGCTAAAACGAGTGCTATAAAACACAAGCAGGAAAACATGAAAACGTAAAGTGACCAAACAGCACACTTTTTTCTTATGGGGCGGCAGTAGCTCAGGAGGTAGAGCGCTCGTCCTGGGATCAAGGGATCCCAGTTCGAATCCCGGCTTGTCCATGTTACATGTTGAAGTCTCCTTGGGTAAGACACTGACCCCCTAATACCCCCAATAAGCAGGTTAGCGTCTTACATGGCTGCAATACAAGGCCGCTATTGGGAAATGTGAAGCACACTGTAAAGCGCTTAGGGAAGTAATTGACTTGAAAAGCGCTATATAAATGCAGATAATTTCATTTCATGTTTTTGGACAAGGTTTTTGGAGGTACCAGACCTTTCACAATCAAGCCAACAACTGAGCCCCAATCTTCAATTTCCTCTTAGCACTTTGTTTGAGGCCAAAAAATATTCTTCTATGTTCTACAGATTGCCAGGGGTACAAAGCAGGAAGCTTTGTTTTTGCCATGATTGTTCGCTTGGACACGTTCCGGGAATGCAACTTTCACATTCCGAACATTCCCAAGGTGATTGTGGTCGCATTCCTTTCAAACCTGTCAAGTAGCAGGTTAGACATACCAAAAGCAACAAAAAGATGCAAACTCAGATTGAGATGGTTGGTGAACCTAGTCCAAACATAGCCTAGAGTTTAGGTAAAGAGATTCTTTTGGAACAGTGAATTCCTGACAGTAGGTGAGAAACATTATATAATGATTTAAGAAGCAATAACAAAAATCAATGAACAGCACTTTTTAAGATCAGAATTCGAATCGTTTGGATTGTCATAGTAGTGGAAAAGGTTTACAAGGAGATTAGACATAGCACTCCAGGATAAAAATGTAAAAAAATATTTTATATAAAATTATAATATAATGACAACATACTGTAGATATGATGCATTCCTAACTGTCAAATTCAAATTTTCATTCAAAAATTATGTAGAAGTTAAAGGTTCACGAAGTTTATTCAGATTAAATTATGTATAGATGAACTTAAATATGTGCTTAATTTTAACATATATATGCAGTGTTCTCGTTTGCCCGCGTCCCTGCGTCCTAGACGCATCATTCAACACACACATATATATATATATATATATATATATATATAAAAATATATATATACACATACATACATACATACATACATACATTACATATATATATATATATATATATATATATATATATATATATATATATATTATACACATAAATATTATACACATATATATTACACATATATATTATACATATATATATATATATATATATATATATATATATATATTACATACATGGGGGAAGTTGCCGGAGGTCACTCCCGGGCCGCGCAACGGAGTTCGGCAGACGCAGCGTCACAAGGCGCGACGCGAGAAAAGGCGGCGGCGTGATGGGGCTACCCCCGTAACTGGTGGGGAGCCCGCTCGTCCAACGACCCCAGTAGCGCGGCGCGACGACAGGCGGCCGTCCGCGCGCAGCGGGCAAAAGGCGGCGGACGTAACTGTGTCGGTGTCGTGCGTATCGCGCCCGAAAGTAGCGGGTTAGGGGCTCGCTCGCGGGAGCGACCAAACGGCACCCGCGGTGCGCGCAAGTAAAAACCCTGTCGTGAATTTGTCTATGATCGTCCCGGGCAGACGTAAAATCACCCAGCTGTACGACTCTTAGCGGTGGATCACTCGGGTCGTGCGTTGAAGAACGCAGCTAGCTGTGAGAACTAATGTGATTTGCAGCTGCGATTGGCTGGCAACCAGTTCAGGGTGTCCCCTGCCCACTGATGGCTCGGATGGGCTCCAGCCCCCCCGCGACCCTAATAAGGATAAGCGGTGCAGATAATGAGATGAGATTTTATTTTATTTTTTTTATGAAGGGGGCGTTGCTACTTCGCAGATTTTCACTTTTAGGTTTTTTTTAGGGGTTTTGGTATATGTATATATATATATATATATATATATATATATATATATATATATATATATATATATATACATACATATATGCATATTCAAGGTTTTAGAGCAAATAAATATCGGCTCCAAATATTGGTTATTAACATCCTCTTAATGCTAATAATTGGTATCGGTATCTGTCCTGAAAAACCTTTATTGGTCGATCCTCATTATGAATATTTTACTTTGGCCTCGTCATCAAGCTCGGTGCTATGACCACTCGGGAGTGTTTTTTAGCCACGGACTGCTATGTCAACAAGACCCAGCGGCCTACTAAGCAGCGAAGCAGAGTGGCAAGACAGCGGCGTGGCCGCCGGACGAGGAAGCAAGGTTGTCGGGCCGGGCTAACAGCTAGGCTAAAGGCTAAACCCTGCAAAACGCCTCTCCCATCCATTTTCCTCTCCAACGTTCGCTCTCTGGACAATAAACTGGACCATTTAACAACTGGAAGTGGCATCGAACCGCAAGATGACGAACTGCTGCGCTAAAATTCTGACGAAGACATGGTTAATCTTATCTATCCCGGCTGACGTTCAAAGAAACTGTGCGGGTCAGATGTATCGACATTTCGTTCTGTATACACGTTTACACGAATGACAATAAAGTAAATCTGAATCTGAATCTGAATCATTGACTTTTTGGGTCTTTGTTAGGTTAGTTCACCTGTGTCCTCCATGCGAATTCCATGCAGGAAGCTGCATACATGTTGATGCCTGCTCTGCAGAACAGAATGTATTGACTTGGGTTTTTTTTTTCATTTCGCCAATTTGTTAGCGCAATTTTGTTAGAACATGCATGCGCCGGCAATGACGTGAGGCAGCGACGGGATGGCATTTCGAGAACGGGTGCCCACAGGAAGCAGTAGCATGTTTACTTTAAAACAATAGTTGGCTGGCAGGCCGTGGAATAGATGCTTCCTGGTGCTTCAAACAGGTTCGCCTTTAGAAAAGTTTCCTCAATGTTCTTTGGTTGATTAATGGTCATGTCAAGTCATGTTTATTTGTCTATATGACAAATTCTCTTTGCCATACTGTCGGAAGACAACTTTGATGACGTCAGTTATAAGGAGGAAGATGAGGACAGTTTACCGTGCTTACCGCAAGTACGGTATGTTTTTTTAACAGAGCTGTTTACTGTGTTGCGAGCGTGTTGCTAGTAGCGTTTTGCTACCCTTCACATGCACGGTTTGAGATGAAAGTTATAATATTATTATTAAAGCTTTGAAAACTCTTTCGGTGTACCGTCTTTCTTTGTAAATATGTGTAACCATGTATAATATGTATTTGCAACTGTATATTTTTGTAATGTATTTATTTTAGAAACTTATTCTGATGTTTTGCACGAGCAAATGAGAAAAAAGGGGCGGGGCAAAAGCGGGCTGACGGGAAGTGGAGTAAAGGTGAGACATGTTTGTGGACGCGGGCGACAATAGTGGATATATATTTTTCCCACCCTTACCTTTGGAAATATACACTTTTTTCCTTGGATTACTTTCAACGGGCACCCGGACTCTGCAGGTCTGCATTAAATCTTAAGTACCGGTATCATTTTCCGTTCATTTTGCCGGCTGTGTTTTTTGGACTGTATCGGGTATGGGTTAATTTCGTGTTTGTATTGCGTTTTTTCAATGTGGGCGCATGCGGATAATATACAGGTGCGGCTTGTGTTTGTACAAAATCGGCTTTCCTCCCGAAATGTGGTGGGTGCGGCTTATAATCAGGTGCGCTCTATAGTCCGGAATTTACGGTAATAGCAACAGAGTTATATTAAACTCTTGGGTTAAATTACCGTATTTTCCACACTATAAGGCGCACCTAAAAGCCTTTATTTTTTTCAAAAGCTGACCATGCGCCTTGTAATACAGTGCGCCTTACATATTAAGTCGCAAAGTCTTGCAACTAAAGCAAGCAGCCACCGACTAGATTCTCCCCCAAAGGCAAAGTCGTCTGCGGTGTATGCTGGGATTTATATACCGGCGTTTCATTTCCTAACCAATGGGTCAATGATCATTTGAATCAGTCACTATTGGCTAAAGTTATTCGGAGGTAAAGATGGCGGATCCTTTTTATCATTTACAGGCTCGCATAGGCTAAAGGGGCGAAACAAAGCCTGCAATTGGCCGAAAAAGATGAATGTGAATCACATGTTGCAACGGTTGCACTACGGCATAGAGAAAACATTTTTACTATTCTGTATTTGTAAATATTTTACTCTCCTGGATTTACTACACTCACGGTTGTAAGAAGACCATTTTCCCCCAAAGGGGAAGTAGTCCGCGGTGTATGCTGGGATTTATATACCGGCGTTTCATTCCTAACCAATGTGTCAATCATCATTTGAATCAGTCACTATTGGTTAAAGTTATTCAGAGATAAAGGAGGCGGATCCTTTTTATCATTTACAGGCTCGCATAGGCTAAAGGGGCGAAACAAAGCCTGCAATTGGCTGAAAAAGATGAATGTGAATCACATGTCTCAACGATTGCACTACGGCATAGAGAAAACATGTTTTACTATTCTGTATTTGTAAATATTTTACTCTTCTGGATTTACTACACTCACGGTATTAAGAAGACCATGGTAACGTGAAGGTGTATGTATATACATACACATACATACATACATACATACATACATACATACATACATACATACATACATACATACATACATACATACATACATACATACATATATACATACATACATACATACATATATATATACATATATATATATATATATATATATATATATATATATATATATATATATATATATATATATAAACGTTCAACCCTGCGGCTTATTCAGTGATGCGGCCAATTTATGTAATTTTTCTGATGGCCGCCAGCGGCGCTCAAGTACAAAAGGTAAGATTTAGACCGGAGGAATATATGCGCCGGGGAAGACTGCAACTTCTCGGCTTGACTTGCGGCGAGAAATCTTTCACTAAAACTGGCCGCATGCGAAAGGCAACTTTTTCGCAAGTCTTCCAGTGGATCCTGTCAGCGTGGGGCAGCATAAAATAATCCACCATCACCAACGGGTTCCGAAAAGCCGGTGTTATGCCGAGAAATCACTTTTGAGAACTGTTTGCACTCTACCCTAAAGCTTAATATGCTGAAATAAGCTTTATGGTAGACTGCAAAACAGTTTCAATGCGAGCGATTTGAACAGAAAAAGGCAAAATAAACATGTTACCTGCTCAAAAGTGATTTGTATGCGGTGTGCATTACCGTTCGATTACATTCACAACAAATACAAAGACGGAATGGTTTAAGTTGTATTACATTCCAAACAAATGCAAGACGAAGTGGTTTTGGTTATATGTTCGCCATTACATTCCCAAAAGTGATATAAAAGTGAGATAAAACGAGGTAAAAGTGGTTCTAGTAGCGAAGGGATGCAAATCTCGGCAGGGATGCATTTCTCGGCATAACACCGGTCTGCTGCGTGACGAAGAGGAGGGCACAGAATCAGGAGTGGATAGGAGCGTGGGACGACGTCTATATGACAACGTTTCTTTCAGACACTGAGGAAGACGACTTTGATGGCTTCAGTTCTAAGGAGGAAGATGAGGACGGTTTACCGTGATTTTTACTAGTACGGTATGTTTTTTTGAACAGACCCGTTTACTCTGTTGCGAGTGTAGGAGAAAATGCAGGTTCGATAATCTTTTAAGTCTTCTTACGTGATTTAATAAAGTACACCAAAGCCTGCCATGAGGGGGAGCTCTTTATTTCGTCATCCCAAAGAAACTCGGAGAACTCCAGACATAACAACGCTTTTATAGCTTCAGTTTGAGTACAACCGAAAAGGCGGCCCTAGTCCTCAGTAATCAACAAGGAAGATGCTGTCGTACCCTTATTAGGACATGTTGTTCGCCTCAGTTTGCTCAGAGAGTCCTTGAAGAGGGGCCTTGCAGGTCTCATGCCCTTTTAGGGAAACTCAACTGTCTTGCCAAGGATCTTCTCGAATGATGTCAACATTCCCTCACTACTGTAAGCAATGTAAGCAAGTCTTTCTACATTTCTAAATGTATGCAACTCTATTCTACAAATGCAAGTCTATTTTCCACAACACGAGCGTGTTGCGAGCGTGTTGCTACCTGTCACAGGCACCGTTTGGGGTGAAAGTTATAGTATCATTATTAAAGCTTTGAAAACTCTATCGGTGTACCGTCTTTCTTTGTAAATATGTGTAACCATGTATAATATGTATTGCAACTGTATATTTTAGAGACTTATTCTGATATGTTTTGTACGGGCGAATCAAAAAGGAGGGACGAAAACCACAGGAGCTGACGGGAAGTGGAGTAAACGTGAGACGTGTTTGTGGACATGGCGGACAATAGTGGATATATATTTTTCCCACCCTTACCTTTGGAAATATACACTTTTTTCCTTGGATTACTTTCAACGGGACCCGGACTCTGCAGGTCTGCATCAAACCTTAAGTACTGGTATCATTTTACCTTCATTTTGCCGGCTGTGTACTTTAATGAAGGACATTCAGTTTCAATTGCGGTACTTAAAGTCGGGTTTGGGTTAATTTTGTGTTTGTGTTACATGTTTTAATGTGGGCGCATGCGGCTCATATACCGGTGCGGCTTGTGTAAGTACAAAATCGGTTTTCCTCCTAAAATGTGGTGGGTGCGGCTTATAATCTGAATCGGAATTTACGGTAATTAGATTTGACCACTAGATGTAGCTGTATTTTGTTGTGCAAACAAAAAATGCACAAGAAGGAATAGAAATTATGGAGATAAAGTGACCAAAAGTGTACCATTTTTGGACTTTTACCACTTTTTCAGGTACCCGTAGCAGCAAGATAAGGGACAAATATGTAAGCACCGTCTAGGGGTTAAATAAATACAATTTCCTCAACCTACAATGATTTGAATGGACAGTGTTCATTATTTAACGCCTACTAATGGTCAAAAAATGTAATTCATTAACAAAGGCATAATAGTGCTAATAATAAAATAAAATACCCGTAAGTCAGAAATGTGTTATTTATTTTACATAACATGAGGGAAATCATTCTGCTGTGCATACAGTGTTGTATGCGAATGTATCCTATTGCCAAAAAATAGACTTGTAAAAGATTTTGTTACTTCTGAGTATTAATGTTCTTGTTATAAATGGATTTTGTGTATTACTTAGCGCCACATAACGGTCAAAAAATGTCATCCATTAAAAAAAATAGCGAATTGAATAATAAGGAAAAATACATAACTTGTCAGATAAACGTGCATTTTTTAAAGATATCTGTAGGTCGAAGTTTTAATTGTATGTATAATGAGGATCTCTTAGAAGGAGCTAACATGATTGCCCAGCATCTTGCTTCTACGGATACCCAAAATCTCACAAAAGCCGGGCAAAGAAATTAAAAAGAAAATTGTGCAGTTTGGTCACTTTGAGTTTCTGTAGAATGTATTCTTTTTTGTGCTTTGTAGCACTTGTTTTTGGTTGCACTACACAATACAGACACATCCAAATAAATTTACGTTTATATTAAAGTTCATGTATTTTTACTCTTTTTTTTAAATCAACGTTCTTATCATACCACTAGGAGGCACTAAATAATACACAATGTTCATTTGAAGCTGACAATGAATAGGGTTTCAATTTTGACTCTGACTTTCTGCTTGCTTATCTGTGTTTTTACAATGTACTCGATGGGCTGCATGAAAACGCCTGAATCTCTTTCGAGTGTCGTAGTGGTTTGTTCACATTCGTGTAAAAGAGCTATTTGATAGAAAAACAAAAGTCAATCATTGACTATGGAAGAGGCAATGCTAAAGGGGCAGTGTGTAATATTTCACTAAGTGATGTCACCTATGTTAGTTATTCTAAATGTTTTGAATTGTTCTCCAACTCTGTTTTGAACAATGACAAGTGTGTTATAACCTAGATAAACTTGGTCAAAAATCTAGGTGTCACATTAAACCTTAATCTGTCCTTATAGTTACATGTTAAAAAAATTACAGCTTTTAAAAAAAAAAAAATCGCCCTATGCTCAGTCTGTTGCTGAGATTGTAATCCATGCGTTTGTTGACTCCAGTGTTGATTAATGTAATGTACTAGTCTTGCATCAAGAGCCTGCAGCGAGGCTTTTAACTAAGACAAAAAAGTTTGATCACATTATCCCTATTTTAGGCAACCTGCATTGGCTCCCTGTCAGCTTAAAATGTGATTTTAAAGGTTCTGTTGTATGATACAAAACTATGCATCGACTTCTCCCCTCATATCTTTCAGATTTAATTTCCCCCTATGTTCCTGCTCAGAGCCTTTGCTAGCGAAATGCTGGTCTACTTGTGATCCCAAGGGCCAAAAAGAGATCCGCAGGTTCAGGGGCGTTCTCCATTCGGGTCATGGCGCTGTGAAATGCTCTTACCCTGAGATTTGATCTGCAACCTCAGAACTGTTTAAATCTTGGCTTAAAACACACTTCTATTCTATAGCATATGAATAACCTATATTTTATGTTGACAATATCTGTGTATTATTTGTTATTGCAACATCCATTGCAGCCTGGTCATCCTGGATTACCTCCTGTGCGGCCCAGTACCTTCTCTAGATTTCTTCATTTTCCTCATGCTAAGGTTTTGAGTATTTCCTTCCCCTCATGTAGGGTTTAGATCAGGGGATGGTGTAACAGTAGTGTGTAGTCGTAATGGTTTGTAGCCTATAGAGCCCTTTGAGAGTTTTTTGATTAAACTGCAGCATTTTTCTTCTAGGTTTTTTGCCAAGCCCACTGTGAAAAAAGAGAAATGGGGAAGAAAAGAGGGAAAAGGTAAAGAACATAAGAATAAGAAGGGGTAAAAGTAAAAGAAAGAAAAAGGGGAAGAGAAAATGAAAATTGAAAAAAATTGAAAAAAAAATGTAAAGAAATCAAATAAAATAGTGGAAAGAAGAGGAAAAGGGGTGGACAAAATAAAACAAATTAAAGTAAAATGATAAATAATAAATGAAAAAAAATCAAATGAAAGAAGAAGTAAACATTGGAAAAAGGAAAAAGGTGGAAGAAAATTAGATAGAGAAAAACGAAAAGAAAAAAACAAAGTGAAACAAATTGGGACGGGTATAACAAGAAAAAAAGACAAGACAAAAAGGACAAAAGAAAAATGACAACAAATGAAAGAAAAGGATAAATCTAAGAAATGAAAAATGGAAAAAAGGAAAAAGGAAAAAAACGAATTAAAAAGTATAGGGTTTTTTTAATGATATAAGTATAATCCATCTACAGTAAGACCTCGGTTATCGCGGTTAATGGGGACCAAAACCACCCGCGATAAGTGAAAATCCGCGAAGTAGCGGTGCACATAATTTTTTTTTTTTTAACCTGGTTAATAGGGACCAAAACCACCCACAAAAAGTGAAAACCTTTGCAGTACACCCCCCCCCCCCTGTATACAGTACACCATATGGAATACGGTTAGAGAGAGATTCTTGTTAAACAATCAAACATTAAAAACAAAATTTATTAAGGAACCAATCAAGTGTGAGGGCCTTGGTGATCCATGCCTTTATATTGGACATCCAGTACACTGGCAGTAAGGCTTTGTTTTTGTTTTTCAATGCTCGAGGATTCAGTGACTTATAGATAAGGCCGGGCTTCAGCATGAATCCTGCAGCATTGCCACACATGAGCAAAGTGACTCGATCCTTGTGAACTTTGAAACCTGGCTTTTGAAGTTCGTCCTTGAAAAGAAATGTTCGGGACGGCTTCCTCTTCCATATTAAAGACTTGCTCCGGGACATATCCATTTTCTTCGATTATTTGTGGAAACACATCCTCAACATAACGCCTCGCTGCAGCTTCGTCGGCAGAGGCTGCCTCTCCATATAACGACACACTCTTAAGTCCGATTCGCCTCTTAAACTTATCAAACCAGCCCTTGCTGGCAACGAACGTCGTATGTGGTTGTCGTGGGCTAGTCTGGATTGAGGTACCAGGCAGGGGATCATCTTCGTCGCCGTCGTTATATAGAACGTTGTCGTCACACCCTCAGGCGCCATTGAATAATACAAAGACTTAGCCTTACCTCGGATTAGGTTAGCATCCAGGCTAGTTTTCTTCGCCCGACAATCGTGGATCCAAATGATCAGTGCATTTTCCACTCACACTATGGTCTTATTTTGGGTATTAACAACCCTTTTGGTATCTTTTGTTAAAGATATTGCAGCCGTTTTCCGGATGTTCTGCTCTTCCTTCTTTATGTAGCGTACCGTGGATTTGTTAAGGCCATATTGTCGGGCTACATTAGCATAGCTATTTCCCGCTTTCAATTTGTCCAGCAAACTCACTTTTTCGGTAATTGATAGCATCTTTCCCTTCTTCTTAAGTTCACAAGCGTCACCAAGGGATGAAGGGCGTTTAGGAGCCATCACGAGGACTTCACAAAACTTTAAAAATCACCGCGAAACAAAAGCTAACTACAGTAATGGCGAGAAGCGTACTGTATTGTGCTGTACGTATAGTAAACGCACGAGATATGCGTGGCATACCGTTTTGAATGGGCCAATGGGGAGTCGAGTATTCAGCTTGCGTTTATGGCCGTGACGCTTGCGTGTACATGCATTTCTTCGTGTTTTAAAATGTTGTAAAATGATGCAATTACTAATTCTAATTAAATATGTTGTTTTCAAATTTTGTAAAATAATGTAATTTCTAATTTCAATGTAATATTTTTCATTATTATTAATAAAAAAAAATTATTGATATATATATATATATATATTTTTTTTTTTTTTTTTTTTTTGACCATTACAGACCGCGAAGCTCTGAAGCCGCGAACGTTGAACTGCGAAGTAGCGAGGTCTCACTGTATATACCAAAGCCATATTGATAAAAAATAAAAGTATACATAAAAATATAATAATATGTGTAAAATGTTTTTTTCAAAAACTATACTAACAAAATTGGCCCAAGTGTCGTAAATATTCGAATAGCTGGCGGCGGAAGGCTTATTTTATCAATCAAGATAGCATCCCATACATTTGAAGGCTGTGTGAAGTTTGACCACTAGATACCACTGAATTGTGAATTGCAACTAAACACGCGTGTTAGAAAGAACAAGGACGAACACAATTCATGTAAACTCAAAGTGACAAAACCAAACCGTTTTTATACTCATTTTTTTGGCCCGCCTTTCATGAGGTGTTATGTTTTTGGGGGGGTACCCTTAACAGCAAGATGGCCGACAAATTTGTCAGCTCCGACTAGGTGAGCCTCATGTTATGCAAAATACAAAATTCTTGACCTGCAAGTATTTAAAAATGCACATTTATATGATAGTTCATCAATTTTAGGTATCTCTTTTTAAATAATACTGTTTTGTTTTAAATTAATTACGTTTTTTACCACTAGGAGGCACTAGATTATACACACTGTACCTTAAATGAAAAAACAATTCTCATAAAGCTGAATTTCATTCTAAGTTTTTTAATGCCTATTATCAAATTTAGCGTGTAAAAAGGACACAATTTATTACTTTGCTTTCATTCTGAGTGTTCCGAAACCAATTTGATTAAATGGGTAAATTTATAGATTTTTTTTAAAAAAAAGGGAATATAAAGATTGCATGTAGATGAATGAAAAACTCACGACCAAATAAGATCATCGAGTGCTGGTGGAAAACATCGAAGCGCACAGGGAGCGCAGTTGCTGTGTTTTGCGGAAACGTGGCTCACGTTTAGCATTCCGGACGCTAAGGTGTAGCCACCCGGAGCTACCCGGAGCAATCCGGCTTCAACGCCGCTAAACAGAGACACGAAAACCGGGGAGAATCGGAGAGGAGGCGGACTTGCTAACACGAGGTGGTGTATCCCTGGATTTTCACAAAGAAAAGTTTTCCATCTGCCGCAGGGATGTCGAAATTTTGGACTGGCATCCACTTCGCTACAAGCACCCCTAGGGCATCATGTTCATCTGTTAATAAACAACAGGGTAGACTGCTGGAAGTGTGAATTTCCCTACGGGGATGAATAAAGTATCTATCTATCTATCTATCTATGTTTATCGCTGCTGTTCTAACATGACATATCTTAATTTTTTGTCATTTATGTTTTTGTGTACTTCTGATGTAATATTTCTTTCGTATTTTTGGTATAGTATTACTGTAGTAATTTTTTGTCCTATTACATAGTAATTTTGTCTTGTATACACATAGTAATGTTTTTGTCTAGCTGTCGGTCACCCCTCTCGAGGGATATGACCAGGGTAGACAGAATGAAAGCAAAATAATATATTAGGTTATTTTAACCCTCGTGGCATGCAATTTTTTTGTTACACAATGTGTGCCAGTGTACATTAGTGAACTTGGAGTGTGATAACTCAGCCATTTGTTAGCATTTTTTTTTTTATTTCAAACCCGTCAAAATGTTTAGTGGCCTCAGACCTATCCATACACATATAGTTTCATTTAGTATGTTGACTATTTGTTATTTTTTTTTTGCACTATGCTGACTATTTTTTGCACCAAATGCATATATTGACTATTTTTTGCACTATGATGACTATTTTTGCACCAAATGCATATATTGACAATTTTTTGCACTATGATGACTATTTTTGCACCAAATGCATATTGCACAAACCCTTAAATTACCCAACTGTATGTAACATCCTACATGCCGACATTTCTTGTGTAAATATTGTGTAAATTATAACTATAACCTTATCCTCCTTGTTTTATAACCTTATCTTCTCGGTTCCTTTATCTTCTTGTTTTTTTTTTACCTCACTGTGAATGTGTGAAACTAGTGTCATGCCCAACTTTGTTGTCACAATATGTTAACCCATTTTGTAACAATGACAATAAAGGTATATTCTATTCTATTCTATTTATTCCTCCCCCACCCCATAGGACAGAACATATCCTAAAAGTGACTACGTTATTTGTTTATTTACCCCACCTTAGAACAATAGAGTCATAAGAATGGTTGTAATAAGAGAATTTACTGTATTGTTTATATACACACACAAAAGTATTTGTCCAAAAACTCACAACTATAAACAATTAACAGAATATATGCAAATAAATTAATTAATTTCAATAAAAAATTAAATAACAGCAAAAAACAGCAACAATAGCAACACCTAATACTTTAACAGTTAAGATGTATTTTTTCAAATGCTTACAGCATAAGGGAATCAGACATGTGACAAAATTATTTGATGCCGTAAGCGGTGCAGGGCAAAGCCTATATTGTTGCCTTCTCTTTCTTTCATTCTCTTGTCAGCTCACTTGCAGACGCTGCCTGTTCAGCTGGCTATGCACTCTGCTCCAGCCTCTGATGCTCTCTTAGAGATATTTCAGGTGAAAAAAGGGCATTTGCCAATTATGGCTGAACTTAAAAACGGACATGTTGACATGACATATGTAAAACACTCATTTTATGTTTCTCTTTTTCTTTGGTCATTGAAATGTGATCGAAAACATTAAAAATGTCCATCGATCAGGCGTTAAGTTCAGAGACTGGCGTCATACGTCATACAGTAGTGTTGCATTCACGGAAGATATGAAATTAGCTTTTCATACTACTGAGTGAACTAAGGGATTCTCTAATGACTGTGTATTTAAAACATCCAGCATCCTTTCAGGATACGTTAGATAGCAAAGCTAACACAAACATTGATAGTCTACTTTTAACGCATTAACAACTGTTAAGAACTAAATGTAACGTCCATACAAACTACGTGTTTGTACACGCAAATTTTGGAATGAAAGGAATAAATTACATGTTTTGTGGTTAAACAATCATTACGTTTTTTTAATTTGACGAAAAACTATGACGCCATAAAGTTGAAAGTGGAAAAAAACAGAACAGTATGATACATTGACGTACCTCTGCGGTCCGAAAGGCGGGCGGCTTCCTCATAGCCAACTTGAAATAACTTTCCATAGCTCCTGTCGTTTTCATCACGTCACATTACAACTTTGGGGGACTTTTCATTCCTTTCTAGTCGATTTTTAAAACTTTGTGTGGTGTCACATGCCCGCGTTGGAGCTCATCCTCGCTCGTGCGCGCTTGGACGGTGGGCTGACTTTTTCAGTTAGCAGCTCTTCAGCAGGGCAGCTAAAACACGCAATAAAAAAACTGAAGGCGTCAGAGAAGAGCGTCGTGATCCAGTATAAAGTGCCATAAAGTTTGTCCACGTCGTCATAGGTTCCGTATGTCCATGTCGACTGCCGGGCCCGCCGCGAGTTCCATCCAAACGAGGGAAAGCTCGATTGCCTACTGGAAAAAGAAGCAAATGTGGCCAGTCGAGTTTCATGGATCTGCTGTTTGTAGTGATGAGTCGTTCGTGAACAAAACGGTTCTCTGAGCCCCTCTTTGACGTGAGCCTCTCACTCACTCACTCACTCACTCACTCACTCACTCACTCACTCACTCTCTGTCTCTCTGTCTCTCTCTCTCTCTCTCTCATCTCTCTCTCTCTCTCTCTCTCTCTCTCTCTCTCTCTCTCTCTCTCTCTCTCTCTCTCTCTCTCTCTCTCTCTCTCTCT
>NC_142365.1:34181464-34211464 GCF_059441175.1 Urocampus carinirostris
CACAGCGCAGAACAGCACTCATTGCCAATGAGCTGAAGCGATATAATGTGGATGTGGCAGCGCTCAGCGAGACCAGACTCCTTGAGGAGGGCTCACTCAATGAAGAGGGGGAGGGTTATACATTCTTTTGGAAGGGATACCCCATGGGCGGACACCATCTTCACGGAGTTGGTTTTGCAATTAAGAACACCCTACTGCTGAAGCTCACAGAGTCACCAGTGGGTGTCAGTGAAAGACTAATGACTCTTCGCATCCCACTTGCAAAATGCAGACATGTTACATTAGTTAGTGCCTATGCACCAACACTGCCATCGAATGATGAAGAGAAGGATCGCTTCTACCAGGCACTCGATGACATCCTCAGTCACATCCCGAGGAATGACAAAATCATGCTGCTTGGTGATTTCAATGCAAGAGTCGGAAAGAACTTGCAAAACTGGAATGGTGTGATTGGTGCCCATGGCATTGGAAAAGTTAATTCCAATGGCATGAGACTTCTTAGTCTGTGCGCGGAACATAACCTTACCATCACAAACACCATCTTCCAACAAAAGAATAAATATAAGGCATCCTGGATGCATCCCAGGTCCAAACACTGGCACCTGATCGACTACGCGATCGTGAGGAGGGCTGACCTGAAGGACGTGCTCATTACAAGAGCTATGCGTGGGGCAGACTGTTGGACCGACCACCGCATGATTCTGACAAAGGTCAGAATGCATGTCCGGCCCCTAGCACGTCAGGGTGGTTCAAAGAGGAAGACACTCAACTGTGCCAAACTCTCCAGTAGCGACACCCTTGACAACTTCCGTTGCTCTCTAGCTGAGAGGCTGGCAAACATTGAGCAGCTGGTCATGTCAGAGGCTGGGATGGATGAGAAGTGGACCTATATATCTACCACCCTCTTTGACACTGCAGCCCAAACCGTTGGTTTTAAAACTAAAAAACACCAGGACTGGTTTGACCAGAATGCCGGAGAGATCTCAACCCTCCTGGACAGAATGCACAAGGCGCACAGAGCCACCCTGAACAACCCACAATCTCAATTCAATAAAAAGCTATGGCAAGCCCTTCGTTCCGAGGCCCAGAGAACTCTCAGAAAACTGCAAGATGAGTGGTGGATCTCAAAAGCCAATGAAATCCAGTCTCACGCTGATAGAAGCGATATGCACAGTTTCTATGATGCAGTAAAAACCATCTACGGCCCCAGAAACTGCTTCCTGGCACCTGTTAGATCTGCTGATGGAACATCTCTAATCAAGGATCAGGCTATGATAGTGGAGCGGTGGGCTGAGCATTTCAACACCCTGCTCAACCAGCCCACCCCAGTGGACCCAACTGTCCTTTCAGAGCTCCCTGAACATCCTACATTGCCAGACCTCGACCTCCCGGCAACTTTCAATGAAATCCTGCATGCAGTCAAAACCCTGAAAAACAATAAATCCCCTGGACCTGACAACATCCCAGCTGAACTTCTCAAGGTAGGAGGCTACCTCTGTACACGGACACTGTTTCAATACATTTCAGAGGTGTGGAGACGAGAGTGTGTCCCGCAACTGTGGAAAGATGCGAACATTGTGACCATCTTCAAGAATAAAGGAGATAAATCCATCTGCTCCAACAGTAGGGGTATCTCTTTGTTGGCCACTGCTGGAAAGGTCCTTGCCAAGGTCATGCTCCGCAGACTCATCTCCAAAATATCGGAATGCGTCATCCCAGAGTCACAGTGTGGTTTTCGAAAGGACAGGGGAACAGTCGACATGATCTTTGTGACACGTCAGCTCCAAGAGAAATGCCGGGAGCAGCACAAGGACTTGTTCATCGCCTTTGTCGATCTCTCAAAGGCATTTGACACAGTGAACAGGGACCTACTGTGGCAAGTCCTGAAGAGATTTGGGTGTCCACCCAAGTTTCTCACCATTCTTGCACAGTTCCATTCAGGGATGACAGCCAGAGTGGTAGTTGGAAGACACAGCTCAGAGCCCTTTGGCGTCAAAACTGGAGTGAGGCAAGGCTGTGTGCTGGCTCCAGTTCTCTTCAACATCTTCCTCGTCTGTGTTACAACACTGCTACGTAGAAGGATGGAGAAGCAGGCTGGAGTTACCATCAACTTCAGGTTTGATGGTAACCTGTTTAACATCAGGAGGCTACAGGCAACTACCAAACTGACTTCAGAGACCATCATTGAGCTACAGTATGCTGATGACTGTGCCCTGGTTGCCCATACACCGGAGGCTCTGCAAAACATTCTCTCGGCAGCTGTAACTGCATACACCAGAATGGGACTGACGATCAACACCCAGAAGACAGAGGTACTCTGTCAGTCCAGTGCTGACCTCTTACCAAATCCAATAATCCTCACTGCAGCAGGGCAACACCTGCTCATGGTGCCCACCTTCAAATATCTGGGGAGCATAGTGTCTGACACCTGGTCATTGGATGATGAGATCCAGAGCCGTCTCAAGCAAGCATCAGCATCTTTCGGTCGACTAAGGAGAAGGGTCTTTCAAAACAACAACCTTAGACTCCACACCAAAATGCTGGTCTACAGAGCTGTATGCATCACTACATTACTGTATGGATGTGAGGCATGGACTATCTACAGCCGCCATCTGAAGAGCCTCGAGACCTTCCATGTAAAATGTCTTCAGAAGATCCTTGGCATCACATGGAGGGATAGAGTGCCGCACACAGAGGTGTTGGAGAGGGCAGGCAGCTGCAGCATGGAATCCATTATGGCCCAACGCCAACTTAGGTGGCTGGGGCATGTTGTTCGAATGCCCAGCCACAGACTGCCACGCCGTATCCTCTATGGTCAGTTACATCTAGGCCAACGTAGTGCTGGTGGGCAGAAGAAGCGGTTCAAAGACCAAATGAAGAACATCCTGAAGAGATGTCGGATAAACCCTTCCTCACTGGAGGAACTTGCTTCCTGCCGAGACCTCTGGCGCTCCCACTGCTCACAGGGAGTGGATTACATGGAGGAACAGCGCATGCAACACCGTGCAGCAAAGCGTGCAAGGAGACATGCTTGCCGGGCCGCCCCTGCTCCCCCCATCACCCCCTTCACATGCTCTGTCTGTGGCCGCATCTGTGGATCCAGGATCGGACTCTTCAAACATCAGCAGACTCACAATTAAAAGAAGATGGTCATCATCGAATCGATGGACAACCCCAAGCAAGCATATATATATGTAACCGCGGTGTACTTGTCCCACCAAAGATCCACATTCACGCTGGACTGAATGATGAAGTTTTTATTACAGTTACTGCAAATGAATGAGTTACAACATTAGCTTTTCTGCTGGCTTTGATCTCTTTGATCTCAGTAGCAGTTCCCTCTGAAAACTGCCAACAAACCCCGCCTCCCGGTCAAAACTAAACCCCACCCTTATACCAGCAGGTGGCACTGTTGGACTCATCCTTGCAGGACACTTACCAAAAACTATACACATATTTCAGCAGAAATTTCAATAAAACAAGTTATTATTACACCCGTTACATACACCCCCCTGAAATTCTGCTAAATATGGGAGTGCTACACTAAACAGAAAAAAAAATTAAATGCAAAAGTGCAAATATTGATGAAAAAAAAGGGAAACAAAAACTGGTAGAGTATTACAAGGAACAAACTGAAGTGCATGTCAGTTCTAAAACTCTCCCAAAAAGGAGTGTGAAAAGAAAGGAGGCGATCAAACTCCTAACTAAGCACAGACTCAAAGATGCCTGTTACATCTCTGAAATATAAAACATTGTTCCTGTAGTTTCAAGTACTCACATAGGCACAATTCTTGTTTCTTGCTCAAGCTTTGTTACTCAAACTGAAAGTGCATCTCTAAATAACTTAACCAAGGAACTAGCAGATATTGCGGACACAGAATTGTCACCTACCAACTGGTCATTCATCTGACAAATAAGACGACTGGGAGGCCTGATGGACTGGCTAAGATCCTAACGGCTAGGTTGAGCACAAATAACCTGAGCTTGAGGGTCTGGGACAGTCAAGTCTAAACAGTCAGTATCAGGGGAGACAGTGTCCAGGTGGTCAGTGTTCAATGGGGTCTCGTCTGGGAGGACAGTGTCTGGTGGGCCCATACCCAAAGGGATCATATTTTCAGAGCACCGTGGTGGGCTTTCTGTATTGTCACTTGCAGTATGATCAACATCTTGTTCAGGGATGTGCTGACTTCCTTGACTGGATGTATCGACTGTGAGAGAGTCAGACTGGGCATCAGATCTGCTGTCTAGTGAGTTATCCTCCACCTCTGAATGAACTTGCTCTTCACCTGACTGTATCACCCAGTTTACTGTACGGACATCACTGCCTTCGACCGCGTCAGTTAAATCAGGACATACATCACTTCCGTGCGTAGCACCGTCACACCCTGAGTGTTCAGATTCGCTGGCCAGATCTCCCTCACAGGGCAAGAAGCTAACAGAGAGCAGCACATTCCTGTGAACTACCTTCTCTTTGCCCGTCAGGCAATCCTTGACTCTATAGACATTGAGATCAGGCTTGACTGAAATGACTTCATACGGGGTCCACTCCCACTTATCTGCAACCTTGCGTTTCCCTGGGACACCTCTGTTGGCGATCAACACCCGGTCTCCCACAAAGAGGGGTGATCCTTTGGCCCTACGGTTGTACAGCTTGGCATGGCGAGTCTGTTCTCTGAGAGTATTCCTCCGTACAATCTGAGCAGCTTCATGTAGATCCTTCTTCAGATGGGTTACAAAGTCAGAGTAGCTGACAACAGCATCATTGGTACTAGCATGTTGAAACATGACATCGACAGAAAGACGAGGGATCCTCCCAAACACTAGGTAGAACAGTGCAAACCCTGTTGTCTCATGCTCGGTGCAGTTATAGCAGAAGGTGAGCTTCTGCAGCATTTGTGGCCACTTTGCTTTGCCATCTCTAGAAGCTCTTTGATCAGTTTGCTCTCAAAATTGGCTCCCTGATCAGAGTGGATAGGCCGAGGGAAACCATAGACAAGAAAGAAATCCTGCCACAGACGGCGAGCAACTTGTTTGGCGGTTTGATTCCTGCAAGGGAAGGCGTGTGCCATCTTGGAGAAATGATCAGTTATGACCAGGACATCTACAGGCTTGTTCTCTTGCTCAGCAGTCCAAAGGTCTATACAGACCAACTTCATAGGCTCAGAGGTGACTATGTTCTTGAGTGGTGCATGGTTGTGTGGTTCCGGTGTTTTCCCTACTATACAACGCTGACAGGATTTAACATAGTTCACAACATCACGTTCCATGCCATTCCAGAAGAATCGTTGCCTCACCAGAGACAAAGTACGGTTCTGGCCTTGGTGACCTGCTGAGTCATGTAAACCGTGGAGGACTTTCTGTTTCAATGAGTCAGGCACCACAAACTGGAAGATTTTCTTGGCCATGCGAGGATCTTTCCTTATTTTGTAGAGCATGCCATTCTGTATGGTGAGTCTGCTCCAATGCTTCAGTAGTTTCATCACACTTGGCGACTCGACAGCTCTCTCACGCTTGGTAGGTCTCTTGTGTCTATGCACAAAGTACACGGTTCTGCTTATTGTGTTGTCCTGTTCTTGAAAACCAACAAGCTGACTCTGTGGGAGTGCCGTTGACTGATCTTCCTTCTGCAGAAGATTGAAGTTAGCACCCGTTCCCATCACTTGACCCACGCCGCCAGTGGACTGAGCACTGAGGACAGGAGCAACTTCTTCTGATGTCACAGAACCATTCGTGCCTGATGGAATTGCCCTTTTTACTGACTCATCTGATGTCCCAGCACTCTCGTCTACAACAGCGTGACAATTGTTGAATACTCTGAACACCTCTTGCACATTACTCTTATTCACCCTGTTGACCTGGTCCAACAGTGAGGTATAGGGCTCGGTAACAAGGCGATGACCCACACATGACCGTACAAATGGCTCACGGCTCAGAGCGTCGGCTACGATGTTCTTTGGGCCGGGAATGTACTTTAGGTCAAAATTGTATTCAGCTAGCTTCGCTACCCACCGCTGTTCACACGCATCAAGTGTTGGTTTGGTCAAGATGTATGTCAGTGGGTTATTGTCGGTCCACATGGTGAAGTGTCTTCCTTTCAACCAATGGCTGAATTTATCACATACCGCCCATTTCAAGGCAAGAAATTCGAGCGGGTGGGCAGGGTAGTTGAGCTGGGAGCGATAGAGCGTTTTTCTTGCAAAGGCGACTGGTCAGGCTACTTTTCCACCAGGTGGCAGCTGTGACAGGACTGCTCCAATCCCATCGAAGGATGTGTCGACAGCCAGAATAAACGCCGCATGAAAATCTGGGTCGGCTAGAGTGACACCTGTCATGAGGTCGTGCTTCAGTCTTTCAAATGCGTTCTGGCATGCATCGGACCAATAAGCAGGCGTCAGCTTCACTTGACCTTTCCTCACTAGTTTGCGGCCTTTCTTGCGCTTATGCTGGGCACCAGATTCAGATGTGAGCCTGAACAGAGGTTTTGCCTTCGCAGAACATGCTTCAATGAAGCTTTGGTAATACATCACCATGCCTAGAAAAGATCTGACTTTACTAGGGCACAGTGTCTTACCGTCAGACTCCATTAGGTCAGCGACTTGTAGGTCATTTATCGCTCTCACCTTCTCAGGGTCGGTCCGAATTCCATCCTCACTGATGACATGCCCAAGAAATTTCACAGTCCGTCTGAGGAAAAAACACTTTTTGGGTGCGAGCTTGAGGTTATGTTCCTTGAGGCGAGCAAACACTATCTGCAGGCGTTGGAGTGCAGCTTCCTCTGTAGGGGCAAACACCATCAGATCGTCGAGGTAACATAATAGGCTCATGAAATTCTGATCACCGAATATCGACATCATCATCCTCATAAATGTTGCTGGGCTGTTGCAAAGTCCTTGAGGGAGCCGGTTGTACTCGTGAAGCCCAAATGGTGATGAGAATGCCGTGTGCTTTTTGTCATTAGGGTGCAAGGGGACATTGTTGTAGCCTGACGTCAGGTCCATCGTGGAGTAAAAGGCATTTCCCCCAAGTGTGGCCAAAGCATCAGCTTGATGCGGTAGTGGGTAGGCATCCTTTATAGTTCTCGCATTAAGCCTTCTGAAATCAGTACATACCCCGAGTTCTCCATTCCGCTTCCATATGAGAACAAGCGCAGATGCATAGTCGCTAGTCGACTTCTGAATAATTCCTTTCTCTTCCATCTCGTTCAGAGTCGTCCTCAATTTTTCATACTGACTTGGTGGTACACGTCTGTACGGTAGACGGAACGGCTTATCATCAACAAGGTGGATACGATGTATAAACTCTTTGGCCTCTCCACAGTCCATCTTATGGCGAGAAAAGATTGACTTGAATTGTTTGATGATATGAAGGAGTTTGTCTTTACACTGCAGCGAAACCTCGCATGACTTCAGGTCAATGTCTTGCAGTCCCAGAGCTTCCAATGTACGCATCATGTCCTCTTCTGACTCGGGTTGGACCTCTTTGCTCTGTACACTCTGCACGTTGCACTTGACCTCCTCTGCACTGGGCAGGTCTTCCGCTGCGATGCAAGGAGACACATCTGCAATTTTTCTGTTTCTTCTCAGCACCACAACTCTGTCCGTAGGATTAAATATTTTAACAGGTACCCATCCATCTCCCCAGAGTGGAGTAACAATTCGTCCGATAAGGACTTGTCTGGGCCCAGCCTTAGATTGGATTGGCTCAACGACCACTGTGCTGCCCGCTGACTCAGGTAACTTGCCCCAAACAAGGTACTCGGTCCGTGGATTCAGCGTCACGCAACTCTTGGTTTTCACTGTCCGAACCTTATCTGGAATGCAATCACCTCTCCATCTCTCTGTGTTAGAAAGCATTGACAGGAATTGACTGTGGTTATCAGACAGACCATTGTCAGGAGTGGAAACTAATCTCCAATAGCCGTCAGTACTTTTCAACTGAGTCAAAATATGTTTGATGGCATTGCTGCCAAGGATCATCTGTTCTGTCTGGCCTGGCACAACCATGACTGGCATTATCATTTTGCATTCGTAAGCGGTGACGTGAATGTCGTACATGTCTCATGGTGAAACTTGGTGTCCACCGCAGCCTACAATGACATAGTTATCGGCTTTGTAACTCATCATGTCAGGGAATTGCTGCAGCAGGGACTTGGCAGTTGCCTCACTTACTGTACAAGCCATTGACCCGCTGTCTAACAGCGCTCTGAAAGTGGGGCCATCTTGCACAAGTACAGGTGTGTAAAACAGTTCGTCAGTCTCTGCTATTCTCTGAAACCCCTGAAAGATCAGCTTCTTTGATTGAGGTATCGCGTTGCTGTATAACTCATAGATTGATTGATTATCTTGCATGTCAGGCATCACATTAGTGGTGGGAGGCATACTCAGTTGATCTGCACTGTTCTCCCCTAAGCGCAGATCAGTCAGTTTCCCTGAGGCAGTGTGACAGCTTTCTTCACTGGACAATCATGTCGAGTATGCCCTGGGGCATGGCAGTGAAAGCAAAGGTTTTTGTCTCGGCAATGAGAGAGAGCACTGTGTTCGACTTCTTTGCAAATGATACATGGCTTGTCAGTGAAACCAATAATTCTGTCTCCAGGTCGCCTGGTTGGAGCTCGCCTTCTCTCTTGAAACTTGTTAGAGGTACCACGTATCAGAACTTTCTCCAACACACTAAAAACTTCCGTTAGAGGGACATACTGTGGGCTCGAAGGCTGAGGTGGCTCGTGCGTGAGGGTTGGACCATGGTTCACCTCAGCTTTGTGTACGGCGATTACAGCCCTATTCGCAGGTTGTTGTGGGGAAGCTGCTTTGTAGCTCTTCTCAGCATGGTATTCATTCAGCACCTCTAGTACTTCACATGCTGACCACTTATCGATGGCTTTGGATCTGAAAGTGAGAGCCAGTTCTTTGCAGGGGCAGTTCCTAATAAACATGCGAGTTATCTCAATTTCAGGGTTGTCCAATGTTTTGCCCTGCTCTCTCAAGCAGTCAGAGGCAAGGTCAGCTGCTCTGTTTAGTCTCAGCCAGTAGTCATAGGGGTCTTCCTGGTCTTTGGGCAAGGTTGAGTAAAAGTCAGCTAAAGGGACAGCAGAGTACTTGGTACAGCTAAAGTGTTTCCTGAGAAGACTATAAATCATGTCAGGGCGGGTATAGACATCTATATAACTGTTTCTATGCCAAACCTAACTACATCTTTAGCTTTTCCTCTCAAATGCATAATGATTTCCTCGGCCTGCTCTTCAAGTCACATTACTCTTCTTAATAAATGTCCTCATTAGATCTTCCCACTCATGTACTTTTATTGAGTCTGAGCCATCCCCAATAAATGACGGTGGTTCCTTAACCTTTCTCTGTATAACCACCTGAACCTGTGATACATCTGACACATGACTAGGCTGACTCAATGTGTTTGCTCCATCATTTGTGGCAGCAGAGCTAGGAGTTACTATATTGTGCGACTGTATGCGTGGGAAAATGCTATCAGCCAATTTATGTCCTATCTCCTGAATAATATTTGTCATTTGATCAGCTACACCCTCAGAAATGTCACTCGTGGCATTTGGCGTAGATGTGGGTCTGACCTGGGGTGAAGGTAGGCTGGCATGTTGGTCAGCTGTGGTGCAGATGCATAGTCGCTAGTCGACTTCTGAATAATTCCTTTCTCTTCCATCTCGTTCAGAGTCGTCCTCAGTTTTTCATACTGACTTAGTGGTATACGTCTGTAGGGTAGACGGAACAGCTTATCATCAACAAGGTGGATACGATGTACAAACTCTTTGGCCTCTCCACAGTCCATCTTATGGCGAGAAAAGATTGACTTGAATTGTTCGATGATATGAAGGAGCTTGTCTTTACACTGCAGCGAAACCTCGCATGACTTCAGGTCTATGTCTTGCAGTCCCAGAGCTTCCAATGTACGCATCATGTCCTCTTCTGACCTGGTTGGTCAGCTGCATTATAGGTGCCTACACTAGAAACTGCCTCTACTCTATGAGTAGCAACACCTGGGGTAGAACTATCAACAGAGGGGATGGGGGTAAACATGCCCCTGCCAATGTGAATAGGTGTGTCAAATTGTGGAGCTAACACGTTGCTCTGATTAAACATGTTTCAAAGATCAACAGAAAAAAATGTAAATAAGTCAAAATCACAAAATAAATCAGCGGCCTGCATAACACGTCACTGTATAGCACACTTAATTATCTGCATCACTGTCGCACTGCACGGTAATGAGCTTAACGATAACGCTCATGTAACTAAAATTTCAAATACTGTGAGCTGATGTGGCAGGTAGGACAGTCCTCGATAGAAGTCACGGGGCACGGCACCAATGTAACCGCAGTGTACTTGTCCCACCAAAGATCCACATTCACGCTGGACTGGATGATGAGGTTTTTATTACTACAGTTTCTGCAAATGAATGAGTCACAACATTAGCTTTTCTGCTGGCTTTGATCTCAGTAGCAGCTCTCTCTGGAAACTGCCCAACAAAGCATATCAAAGAGCTTTCTTTTCAATTTACATAAAATACATTTTAAAATATCACAATACATTTTTACATCCATTTCAAGATGATACTTTTAACAAGAGATCGTATAGTGGATTTTTAACGTTTACAACGAATTCAACATATTTTTCTTTAGTCTGATTTTAACCAACATCATCCTTTTTAATATATATGAGAAAATAGAAATAAGAACAATAATGAGTATATAAACAGGTACAATTTACCTGCAAATGAATGAGTCACAACATTAGCTTTTCTGCTCGCTTTGATTTCTTTGATCGCTACAAGGGGAATTAACATATTAGTAAAACAGAAACAAAACGAAAATAAATCTCATCAGCTTGACAATATCAATCACATTACTGTGCATGTTGAGAGATTTGTCAGCTGGGGTTATAACGTTTAAAATTACTTCTTTTGTGGAGCACCAAAAGATGTGTCTTACCAGTAGCAGCTCTCTCTGGAAACTGCTAACAAACCCCGCCTCCCGGTCACATGTCAGAAGCCAAAACCAGACCCCACCCCATACCAGCAGGTGGCACTGTTGGACTCATCATTGCAGGACTCTTACCAAAAACTATAGTCAAGTCAGGTCAAGTCATTTTTATTTGTATAGCCCTTAATCACAAATAGTCTCAAAGGGCTTCACAAGTTATTACATATAAGAAGTTTAGGTTATTCATATGCTATAGAGTAGAAGTGAGTTTAAAGCTTAGACTTAAACATGTCCACTGAGGCAGCAGATCGGATCTCAGGGGGAAGAGCATTCCACAACACCGGTGCCTGGATGGAGAACGCTCTCGAACCAGCGGAACACTTCTTGGCTCTTGGGATCACCAGGAGACCGGCGCTCTCAGAACGAAGGCTTCGGGCCGGGACATAGGGGGAAATCAGATGTGAAAGATATGAGGGGGAAAGTCCATGTATGATTCTGTATAGTAATAGGAGAACCTTAAAATTGCATCTTAGGCTAACAGGGAGCCAACGCAGTTTAGCCAAAATTGGGGTGATGTGATCGTACTTTTTTGTCCTAGTTAAAAGCCTCGCTGCAGCATTTTGTACCAGCTGAAGACTCTTGAGTCTGGTCATCGGAAGACAGGAAAGTAGTGCATTACAGTAATCGAGACGGGAGGTAACAAACACGTGAATTATGATTTCCGCATCCGACTGAGAAAGTATAGGACGAATTTTAGAAATGTTACGAAGATGGAAGAAAGCGGTTCTAGTAATTTTCTTCACATGTGTTTGAAAGGACAGATCGGGGTCAAATATGGCACCTAAATTTCTAAGTGAGTCGCTCTGTGTGATGTGGCAATTGTCGATGTTCACAGCAGTTTTAGAGAATAAGTCACGGGACTTAAATGGACCAATAACTAAAATTTCAGACTTTTCAGAGTTAAGACGCAGGAAATTGAGTGACATCCACTATTTTATCTCGGTAAGGCAGGCCTCCAAATTTCCACAGTTTAGTGTGGCAGATTCCTCCATCGGGAGATAGAGTTAAGTGTCATCTGCATAGCAATGGAAACTGATATTATACTTGCGAATAATATCACCTAGTGGAAGCATATAAATGCTGAAGAGAAGGGGGCCAAGCACTGAACCCTGCGGAACACCACAGGTAACACTAAAGGGCTCAGATGTCAATTCGCCATATTTAACGCAGTGTGTCCTATCTGAGAGATAGGATCTGAACCATAAGAGGACGATTCCTGAGAGACCAATCCATTTTTCCAACCGTTCTAGCAAGATATTATGGTCCACTGTGTCAAATGCAGCACTAAGGTCCAGCAGCAGCAAAAGTGATGATGCGCCAGAGTCCATTGCCCGTAGGAGATCATTGGTTATATTTCAGCAGGAATTTCAATAAAACAAAAGTTATTATTACACCAGTTAGATATATATATATATATATATATATATATATATATATACGTATATATGTTGTATATTGGGGTTGTCCATCGATTCGATGATGACCATCTTCTTTTATTTGTGAGTCTGCTGATGTTTGAACAGTCCGATCCTGGATCCACAGATGCGGTTACAGACAGAGCATGTGAAGGGGGTGCTGGGGGGAGCAGGGGTGGCCTGGCGAGCATGTCTCTTTGCACGCTTTGAAGCACGGTGTGGCATGAGCTGTTCCTCCATATAATCCACTCCCTGTGAGCAGTGGGAGCGCCAGAGGTCTTGGCAGGAAGCAAGTTCCTCCAGTTAGGAGGGGTTTATCCAACATCTCTTCAGGATGTTCTTCATTTGGTCTTTAAACCGCTTCTTCTGCCCACCAGCACTGCATTGGCCTAGTTGTAACTGACCATAGAGGATACAGCGTGGCAGTCTGTGGCTGGGCATTCGAACAACATGCCCCAGCCACCTGAGTTGGCGTTGAGCCATAATGGACTCCATTCTGCAGCTGCCTGCCCTCTCCAACACCTCTGTGTGCGGCACTCTGTCCCTCCATGTGATGCCAAGGATCTTCTGAAGACATCTTACATGGAAAGTCTCCAGGCTCTTCAGATGGCGACTGTAGATAGTCCATGCCTCACATCCATACAGTAATGTAGTGATGCATACAGCTCTGTAGACCAGCATTTTGGTGTGGAGTTTAAGTTTGTTGTTTTGAAAGACCCTTCTCCTTAGTCGACCGAAAGATGCTGATGCTTGCTTGAGACGGCTCTGGATCTCATCATCCAATGAGCAGGTGTCGGACACTATGCTTCCCAGATATTTGAAGGTGGGCACCATGAGCAGGTGTTGCCCTGCTGCTGTGAGGATTATTGGGTTTGGTGGGAGGTCAGCACTGGACTGACAGAGTACCTCTGTCTTCTGGGTGTTGTTCGTCAGTCCCATTCTGGTGTATGCAGTTACAGCTGCCGAGAGAATGTTTTGCAGAGCCTCTGGTGTATGGGCAACCAGGGTACAGTCATCAGCGTACTCTAGCTCAATGATGGTCTCTGAAGTCAGCTTGGTAGTTGCCTGTAGCCTCCTGATGTTAAACAGGTTACCATCAATCCTGAAGTTGATGGTAACTCCAGCCTGCTTCTCCATCCTTCTAGGTAGCAGTTTTGTGACACAGACAAGGAAGATGTTGAAGAGAACTGAAGCCAGCCTTGCCTCACTCCAGTTTCAACGCCAAAGGGCTCTGAGCTGTGTCTTCCAACTACCACTCTGGCCGTCGTCTCTGAATGGAACTGTGCAAGAATGGTGAGAAACTTGGGTGGACACCCAAATCTCTTCAGGCCACAGTAGGTCCCTGTTCACTGTGTCATATGCCTTTGTGAGATCGACAAAGGCGATGAACAAGTCCTTGTGCTGCTCCCGGCATTTCTCTTGGAGCTGACATATCACAAAGATCATGTCGACTGTTCCCCTGTCCTTTCGAAAACCACACTGTGACTCTGGGATGACGCGTTCCGATATTGTGGAGATGAGTCTGAGGAGCATGACCTTGATAAGGACCTTTCCAGCAGTGGCCAACAAAGAGATACCCCTACTGTTGGAGCAGATGGATTTATCTCCTTTATTCTTGAAGATGGTCACAATGTTGGCATCTTTCCACAGTTGTGGGACAGACTCTCGTCTCCACACCTCTGAAATGTATTTAAACAGTGTCCGTGTACAGAGGTAGCCTCCTACCTTGAGAAGTTCAGCTGGGCTGTTGTCAGGTCCAGGGGATTTATTGTTTTTCAGGGTTTTGACTGCATGCAGAATTTCATTGAAAGTTGGCGGCAGGTCGAGGTCTGGCAATGTAGGATGTTCAGGGAGCTCTGCAAGGACAGTTGGGTCCACTGGGGTGGGCTGGTTGAGCTGGGTGTTGAAATGATCAGCCCACGGCTCCACTATTATAGCCTGTTCCTTGATTAGAGATTTCCATCAGCAGATCTAACAGGTGCCAGGGAGCAGTTTCTGGGGCCATAGACGTTTTTTACTGCATCATAGAAACTGTGCATATCGCTTCTATCAGCGTGAGACTGGATTTCATCAGCTTTTGAGATCCACCACTCATCTTGCAGTTTTCTGAGAGTTGTCTGGGCCTCGGAACGAAGGGCTTGCTATAGCTTTTTATGGAATTGAGATTGTGGGTTGTTCAGGGTGGCTCTGTGCGCCTTGTGCATTCTGTCCAGGAGGGTTGAGATCTCTCCGGCATTCTGGTCAAACCAGTCCTGGTGTTTTTTGGTTTTAAAACCAACGGTTTGGGCTGCAGTGTCAAAGAGGGTGGTGGATAGAGAGGTCCACTTCTCATCCATCCCAGCCTCTGAGATGACCAGCTGCTCAATGTCTGCCAGCCTCTCAGCTAAGGAGCAACAGAAGTTGTCAAAGGTGTCACTACTGGAGAGTTTGGCACAGTTGAGTGTCTTCCTCTTTGAACCACCCTGACGTGCTAGGGGCCGGACATGCATTCAGACCTTTTTCAGAATCATGCGGTGGTCGGTCCAGCAGTCTGCCCCACGCATACCTCTTGTAATGAGCACGTCCTTCAGGTCAGCCCTCCTCACGATCGCGTAGTCAATCAGGTGCCAGTGTTTGGACCTGGGATGCATCCAGGATGCCTTATATTTATTCTTTTGTCGGAAGATGGTGTTTGTGATGGTAAGGTTATGCTCCGCGCACAGACTAAGAAGTCTCATGCCATTAGAATTAACTTTTCCAATGCTATGGGCACCAATCACACCATTCCAGTTTTGCAAGTTCTTTCTGACTCTTGCATTGAAATCACCAAGCAGCATGATTTTGTCATTCCTCGGGATGTGACTAAAGATGTCATCGAGTGCCTGGTAGAAGCGATCCTCCTCTTCATCATTCGATGGCAGTGTTGGTGCATAGGCACTAACTAACGTGACATGTCTGCATTTTGCAAGTAGGATGCAAAGAGTCATTAGTCTTTCACTGAAACCCACTGGTGACTTTGTGAGCTTCAGCTGTAGGGTGTTCTTAATTGCAAAACCAACTCCGTGAAGATGGTGTCTGCCCACGGGGTATCCCTTCCAAAATAATTTATAACCCTCTCCCTCTTCATTGAGTGAGCCTTCCTCAAAGGGTCTGGTCTCGCTGAGCGCTGCCACATCCACATTAGAGCGCTTCAGCTCGTTGGCAATGAGTGCTGTTCTGCGCTGTGGTCTGTCCAGACTGGTATCCAGGAGTGTATATATATATATTCACACGTTGTCCCTTTATGGATAACCCCCTTGTGCCCGTCACTAGGGGATGTGTTCCCGACTTGTGTTTGGGGACAATGGCCGAATCACGGGGCTTGTGTTGGGAGACCCGTGCCCGCCACTAGCGGATGAAGTGCTGGGTTAGAAATCCCCGGTCGGGAAAACTGTTGCGGGCTTGTGTTTTGGGGCTTGTGGCCGACACTAGTGGATGAAGGCCCGGGTTAGAAATCCCGGTCAGGGAAACTCTCGCAGGCTAGTGTTTGGGGACTTGTGGCCGACACTAGTGGATGGAAATCGGGCTTGTGTTGGGGGACTTGTGGGCATAAAACCGGGCTAGTGTTGGGGGACTTGTGCCCGCCACTAGTGGCTTAAAACCGGGCTTGTGTTGGGGGACTTGTGGGCATAAAACCGGGCTAGTGTTGGGGGACTTGTGCCCGCCACTAGTGGCTGAAAACCGGGCTTGTGTTTGGGGACTTGTGGGCATTAACCTGGGCTGGTGTTTGGGGATTTGTGCCCGCCATTAGTGGCTGAAAACCAGGCTGGTGTTGGGGTACTTGTGGGCGTAAAACCAGACTAGTGTTTGGGGACTTGTCCCCGCCACTAGTGGCTGAAAACCGGGCTAGTGTTGGGGGACCTGTGGGCATAAAACCGGGCTAGCATTTGGGGACTTATAGGAAAAAAAGCGGGCTAGTGTTTGGGGATTTGTGGCCGATACTAGTGGCTGAAAACCGGGCTTGTGTTGGGGGACATTAGTGGCCGAAAACCGGGCTAGTGTTTGGGGCCTTGTGCCCGCCACTAGTTGCTTAAAACTGGGATTGTGTTTGGGGACTCGTCGGGCCACCAATGGCTTGCAGGACTTAGAAAATTCTACCAAGTTTTAATGTCGGACCTCCAGGGGCTTGTAGCACTTAGAGTTGGTGCTAGTCCCCGGCTTGTGTTTGGGGACTGGCTGCCGCCTCCTGTGGGCCGGTCCCTGGCTTGTGTTTGGGGACTGGCTGCCTCCTCCTGTGGGCCGGTCCCCGGCTTGTGTTTGGGGACTGGCTGTCGCCTCTTGTGGGCCGGTCCCCGGCTTGTGTTTGGGGACTGGCTGCCTCTTCCTGGGGGAATTTTTTCCGTCGGGTCACCAGGGGCTCGCGGGACTTAGGGGCTGGGTTTGGGAACCAGCAGCCAGTGTTTAAGGACACGTGGCCGCCTCTCGTGGTTCGTTTGCCGGCTTGTGTTTAGGGACTGGCGGCCATCTCTTGGGACTTGGACAATTTGGCAAAAAAAACCCTTGCAGGGCCACCAAGAGTCAGAAACCTCCTGACCCTTGGTGACCCCGCAAGGGGTTGGGACCTGCCGACACAAGGTTGGATCGAGGGATGACTTTCAATAGATCGCAGCATGACGGCTGCTCTGCTACATACGACACCCTGACCCAGAATCAGGTCGTTTACAAGTCATTTAGCACCCGGGTCTCCACAACAGGTGGTGAAAGGGGGCTCCCATCATGCGGGCTCCCCCCTACCCCAGTATCAGTACTCTGAGCGGCTGACACGGCAGCCGTGCCTGTCGGTGCAACATCTCAAGGCCCTCGGTACCACGATATCAACGCATCTAGGCGGGATTCTTACTTAGAGGCGTTCAGTCATAAGCCCGCAGATGGTAACCTCGCGCCATTGGCTCCCCAGCCAGGCGCCCGAACCAAATGTCTGAACCTGCGGTTCCTCTTGTACTGAGCAGGATTGCTATTGTGGCAACACATCATCAGTAGGGTAAAACTAACCTGTCTCACGATGGTCTAAACCACATATGTCAGAGTCAAGGCCCGCGGGCCTAATGTGGCCCGCGGGAGGGTTTTACCTGGCCCGCGTGACGATATCAATATATTATTAGATCCGGCCCGCAGGCCGCTGCAGGCCAGCAGCCCGCATTACGCATGAATACTACATTTCCCACAATGCAACGGGGACGCGCCGAGCGGGAGCAAAGCGGGAGGCGGTTTGATTTATTCAGCAGTCGATCAGCAGCAGTCATTAGCATAACAGCAAAAATTAGCCCACATATACCCATCAACAATGGCTAAACGGAAGGTGGACACTGAAAACCGGGGCTTTCAAACAAGGTGGGAGTTGGAGTACATGTTCACGGAGGTAGCTGGAAAAGTATCAGCGTCAGCCTCAAACAAGTAATGTAGGGTTGTAGTAATACAGTACTGTATATAAATGTATGTAAATACAGTAATAATAGAGTAATGTTTCCTGTGCAATTACACATTTGAAGTTTTTACTCCGTTCAAGTTTAAAAGTTAAATATGCACATAAAGAAGGTCTTGTTTTTTGTTGTTCCCCTCGGGAATTTTAAAGCTTTATTGTCTATGTTGACTATGTTGTTTTTGTTTGCCGACTCTGTCCTGGGAGTGTTTCTTGTTTTTCGGCTTTTCATGGAAAATAGATCTTGATGTGGACAACAGTCTTTTGATAAAATTGTCTCCTATTTAGCAGAGAAAATGACTTTTGATTGTTATTATTTGTTAATCAGTAATTCCTTTTTTTCACACTAACCCAGAGAAAGCCCAGAAAGGAAAGTCAATGTACATTTGAGCAGGACAGATGAGGTCCAGTGTGTTGATTGCTATTGGTTTTAAGTAACAAGAGATTTTTGCACTTTATTTTATTGTATTTCGAGGCAATATTTCTTTTTAATAATTTCAGATGATTGAATGATAGAAAATGGTTATGAGTTGTTGTTATGAGATATGTTATGAGTTTTTTTATATAAAGGACATTTGTATTTTGTGCCTGCTGAAATTAAAAATGACTGACAGAGTCATAAGAAAATATTGCTTTATTTATACAATCATATTGTAATATATTTGGTGTGTTTTCAGTAGGTTAAATCTTGGTTTCAGTAAAGATTGGACAGTCCGGCCCTCGGCTTGTAGCCAAATGTTTTATTTGGCCCTCCGTCCATTTGACTTTGACACCCCTGGTCTAAACCCAGCTCATGTTCCCTATTAGTAGGTGAACAATCCAACGCTTGGCGAATTCTTCACAATGATAGGAAGAGCCGACATCGAAGGATCAAAAAGCGACGTCGCTGTGGACGCTTGGTCGCCACAAGCCAGTTATCCCTGTGGTAACTTTTCTGACACCTACTGTTTTAAACCCGGAACGTCAGTAGGATCGTGAGGCCCCGATTTCACGGTCTGTATTCATACTGAAAATCAAGATCAAGCGAGCTTTTGCCATTCTGCTCCACGGGAGGTTTCTGTCCTCCCTGAGCTCGCCTTAGGACACCTGCGTTACTGTTTGACAGGTGTAAAGCCCCAGTCAAACTCCCCACCTGCCACTGTCCCCGGGGCGGGTCGCATGCGGTTTTAACGGGGGCTCCGAGGAGCGAGGGCGGGACGAGAACCGGGAAGGGCACAGCCCGTTCGCCACGACGACCGGCCGGGCGTGCCGAAGGTAACTGCGCAACACCGACGGAAGCCGGGGACCGGCTTAACCCCTACCCGCGCTCGCCGCGCACCGCCGCCGCGCACCCTCCCGCAGCGCTTGGACGTCGCAGGAGCCGCGACGCTTTCCAGGGCAAGGGCTCCTATCTCGGGGCGAACCCATTCCAGGGTGCCCTGCCCTTCACTGAGAAAAGAGACTCTCCCCGGGGCTCCCGCCGGCTTCTACGGGATCGTTTGCGTTACCGCACCGGGCGCGAGGGCCGGCCGCCGCACCCCAACCACCGCCCACGCACCGAACCCCAGGGTCGCCTGCACCACCCCGTAGGGGCGGCGTAACGACCGCGGCGGGGAGCGGAGCAGAAGACAGCGGAGGGGGGAAACGTCGACCGGGACCCGACTCGCCAATCTCCGCTCATCCAGGTCCAGGGATCTTAACTCGATCCCCTTTCGGTAGACTTAGGTCATCGCCCCGCCTTTCTGTCCAGACCGAAATGTTAGTCATTGGTCCATCTAAATGCCGTGACTTATTCTCCAAAACTGCTGTGAACATTGACAAATGTCACATCACACAGAGTGACTCAGGTTAAAAACGTAGGTGTCATATTTGACCCTGATCTATCCTTTGAAATGCATGTAAAGAAAATTACTAGAACCGCTTTCTTCCATCTTCGTAACATTGCTAAAATTCGATCTATACTGTCTCAGTCGGATGCGGAAATTATAATTCATGCGTTTGTTACCTCCCATCTCGATTACTGTAATGCACTACTCTCTGGTCTCCCGAAGTCAAGAATCAAGTCTCTTCAGCGGGTAAAAAATGCCGCAGCGAGGCTTTTAACTAGGACAAAAAAGTCCGATCACATCACACCGATTTTGGCTAACCTGCATTGGCTCCCAGTTAGCCTTAGATGTGATTTCCAGGTTCTCTTAGTATTATACAAAATCATACATGGACTTGCTCCCTCTTATCTTTCAGATCTGATTTCCCCCTATGTCCTGGTCCGAAGCCTACGATCTGAGAGTGCCGGTCTTCTGGTGATCCCAAGAGCAAAAAAGTGTTCTGCTGGTTCGAGAGCGTTCTCCATCCGGGCACCGGTGCTGTGGAATGCTCTTCCCCCTGAGATCCGATCTGCAACCTTAAAACTCACTTCTACGCTATAGCATATGAATAACCTACTCTTCTCGTCGGCTCCAGAGCAGGGGAATGTATAATAACATTCTGAAAAATAGTCTGTGTAATATAGAGTAATAATCTGTGAAGCCCTTTGAGACTCTTCGTGATTTAGGGCTATACAAATAAAAATAGATAGATAGATAGATAGATAGATAGATAGATAGATAGATAGATAGATAGATAGATAGATAGATAGATAGATAGATAGATAGATAGATAGATACTTTATTCATCCCCGAAGGGAAATTCACATTTCCAGCAGCATCCCTGAGCTGAGAACAATACAATAATAAAGCAAAAAGAATACAATATACAAATACCCAGTGTGACGTGCAAATGCCCACTGTAGCGTGTTATATAGAATAACTAAATAGTGCTACACAGAATACATATTGCAATAAGATTCGGTAATATGCAATGTAGGTGGTGTGGTTTACTGTGGGCTTTTACTCTGCCGGGTAGAGTTAAAGAGCCTCATGGCATGAGGAAGAAAAGATCTCTTCAGTCTGACCGTAGTACAAGACAGTGACAGCAGTCTGTCGCTGAAACTGCTCTTCTGTCTGGAGATAATGCTGTGTAGTGGATGCGATGGATTGTCCATGATTGACCGCAGCTTTTCCAGTGCCCGTCTCTCAGCTACTGTTGTTAGGCTGTCCAGCTCTTTGCCCACAACAGAGCTCGCTTTCCTAGCCAGTTTATTGAGGCGAGAGGCATCCTTCTTCTTGACGCTGCCTCCCCAACACGCTGCCGCATAGAAGAGGGCGCTTGCCACTACTGTCTCATAGAATATTTTCAGGAGCTTTTTGCAGATTTTGAAGGAGGCCAGCCTTCTGAGGAAGTAAAGTCGGCTTTGCCCTTTCCTACATAGAGCTTCTGTGTTGGCAGTCCAGTCCAGTTTGTTGTCCAGCTGCACACCCAGGTATTTGTAGGTCTGGACAAATTCTACACATTCTCCTTTGATGGTTACAGGAACCGGGTGAGTTCTGGTTCTCCTGAAGTCCACCACCATCTCTCTGGTCTTGGTGGTGTTCAGGTGCAGGTGGTTTGCGTCGCTCCATTGGACAAAGTCCTGAATCAATTTCCTGTACTCCTCCTCCTACCCATTTCTGATACATCCCACGATCGCAGTGTCGTCGGCAAACTTTTGCACATGGCAGGACTCAGAGTTGTACTTAAAATCCGATGTATATAGAATGAATAGGAACGGAGAGAGCACGGTCCCCTGCGGAGATCCTGTGCTGCTAACCACAGTGTCCGATGTACAGCCCCCCTGTTTCACATACTGGTGTCTGCCTGTCAGGTAGTCAGTAATCCATTCTACAAGGTGTGAGCTAACTCCCATCTCTGTCAGTTTCCTACTCAGTAGCAGAGGCTGTATGGTATTGAAGGCACTGGAGAAGTCCAAAAATGTAATCCTCACAGCCCCCTTAGCCCTATCCAGGTGAGAGAGGGATCGGTGTAACATGTATACTGTAGCATCCTCCACTCCCACCTTCTCCTGGTAAGCAAATTGCAGGGGGTCGATGGCGTGACGGACATGTAGCCTCAGGTGGTGCAGCAGCAGCCGCTCCATGGTCTTCATCACATGTGATGTCAGGGCGACCGTCCTGAAGTCGTTGAGTTCCTCAGGTCTTGATTTCTTTGGGACTGGGATGATGCAGGATGTTTTCCAAAGCTGAGGGACCCTCCCCTGTTCAAGGCTCAGGTTGAAGATGCGCTGTAGAGGGTCTCCCAGCTCAGACGCACAGGCTTTCAGCAGTCGGGGGGATACTCCATCTGGACCAGCTGCCTTGCTGGTTCGCAGCCTTCTCAGCTCTCCACACACCTGGGCTGCAGTTATTTTTAGTGGGGGGATGTCTTCCAAGCTAGTGTCCAGAGGGGGAGGGGGAAGGACAGCTGCAGTACTCAGGGGTGAGGATGAGGCGGAGTGGTCAAACCTGTTGAAAAAGTTGTTCAACTGGTTGACTCGCCCCACATCTATATCCACAGCCACACCCTGCTTGGTGCTGCAGCCAGTAATTGTTTTCATCCCTTCCCACACCTCCTTCATGTTGTTGTTCTGCAGCTTTTTCTCCAACTTCCTCCTGTACTGCTCCTACCCTTTCCGGAGCTGGACTTTGAGCTCCTTCTGTACTCATTTTAGCTCCTGCTGATCACCATTTTTAAAGGCCCTCTTCTTTTGGTTCAGAAGGCACTTGATGTCGCTCGTGATCCAGGGCTTGTTGTTGGCATAGCAGCGTACAGTCTTTATAGGAACAACATTGTCCATGCAGAAGTTAATGTAGTCAGTAGTGCAGTTTGCCATCTCCTCAATGTCCCCACTGCTGGACCCTAGCAGGACATCCCAGTCCGTACGTCCAAAGCAGTCTCTCAGAGCCTGCTCTGCCTCGGTGGACCATTTTCTAAAAGAGCGTGTGGTTGTTGGTAGCCTCCTCACTTTTGGTTTGTACTGTGGTTTAAGCAGAATGAGGTTGTGGTCTCCTTTTCCAAGGGCAGGCAGTGGTTTAGCACTGTATGCATTTTTGATATTCGCATACAGAAGGTCAATAGTCCTATTTCCCCTGGTCTTGCAGTCCACATACTGGACGAAAGAGGGCAGTGTCTTATCAAGAGTCACGTGGTTGAAGTCCCCAGAGATTAACATTGCAGCCTCCGGGTGTTTTGTTTGAAGTTTTGCCACCGCGGAGTGGATGAAGTCACACGCTACTTCCGCATCAGCGCGCGGTGGGATGTAAACAATGACAGAAATGGCGTGTTCGAACTCTCTGGGCATGTAATAGGGACGCAAACTTACAGCCAAAAGTTCAACATCACGGCAGCAGATAGAAAGCAATTTTTCTTTTACATGCCCGGGGTTACACCACCTCGTGTTCACGTAGATAGCCAGTCCCCCTCCTTTGCGCTTCCTACTGACTTTTGTGCCTCTGTCAGCCCGAACAGCGCAGAAGCCGTTTAGCGCGATGTTAGCGTCCGTGATGCTAGACGTGAGCCATGTTTCCGTGAAGCAAAGCAAGCTGCACTCCCTGTATGCTTTGATGTCTTTCACAAGCACAGCCAGTTCGTCGATCTTATTCGGTAGGGAGTTGACATTCCCCATGATTATGTACAGTACCGTGGGCTTATATCGCCACTTCGCCGCTAGCCGCTTAGCCTTTACCTTAGCATATATATATACATATACATACATATATATATATATACATATACATACATATATATATATACATATACATACATATATATACATATACATACTGCAACCCCGGTAGGGTCGCCTCACCTCGTTAGGTAAAAGGGGGACCGCGCCGGCTCGAGAATTCTTCAGGTCGAGGGGAAGATTTCTTGAATATACGTATTTTTGCGCGTTGAGGATAGAAAGTAATCCAAAGTGCTACAAGTGTTGCAAGGCACTGATAAAGTAAGCAAAAAAAACAATAAATCACAAAAGTAGCGAAAATAACACGGGAGCTGATGGAGTGGCTGCCATTCGTGACGGCGCCGGAAGTATATACACATATATATATATATATATATATATATATTTATATATATATATATATATATATATACATACATATACATATACGTATATATACATATATATATATACATATACATATATATGTATGTATATGTATATATATATATATATATATATATATATATATATATATATATATATATGACTCTGCCGGCTATCAGGATTGGACTTTCTCCATTGTGCGCCTCAAGATAGTCGATCACAGTGTCGCCTGCATATATAGACATACACATATATATTATATATTTATATACATACATATACATACATACATACATATATATACATACATACATATATATACATACATACATATACAAAAGTCAATTCCATTGAAGTTGGGAAAAAGTTTAAAATGTCAGTAAAATTAGAATAGAATGACTTGCAAACCTTTTCTAACCCATATTTAAATGAATACACCACAAAGACAAGATTATCCATGTTCAAACTCATAAACTTTATTTCCATAAGCAAATAATGATAAACTTAGAATTTTATAATTGCAACAAGTGCCAAAGTAGTTGGGAAAGGGGCTTCTTCACCATTGTGTTACATCACCTTTCCTTTTAATAACACTCAATAAACGTTTAGGAAGTGAGGAGACTAGTTGTTGAATCGTTGATAGTGGAATCCTTTCCCATTCTTGCTTTATGTACAGCTTCAGCTGTTCAACAGTCCGGGGTCTCCTTTGTCTTATTCTGCGCTTTATAATGCGCCACACATTTTCAATGGGAGACAGGTCAGGACTGCAGGCAGGCCAGTCAAGCACCCGCACCCTCTTACTACGAAGCCACACTGTCGTGAGACGTGCAGTGTGTGGCTTGGCATTATCCTGCTGGAAGAAGCAAGGGCGCCCATGGTAAAGATTCTGTTTGGATGGCAACATACTTTGTTCCAAAACCTGAATGTACTTTTCTGCATTAATGGTGCCTTCACAGATGTGCAGGTTACCCATTCCTTGGCCACTCATGCACCCCCATACCATCACAGATGCTGGCTTTTGCACTTTGCGTGCATAACAGTCTGGGTGGTTCTGTTCTTCTTTGGACCGGAGGACACGACGTCCACAATTTCCAAACACAATTTGGAAAACTGACTCATCAGACCACAGAACACTTTTCCACTTTGTATCAGTCCATTTTAGATGGGCTCGGGCCCAGAGAACCCTGCGGCGTTTCTGGATGTTGTTGATGAATGGCTTACGCTTTGCAACATAAAGTTTTAACCCACACTTACGGATATAGCGTCGAACTGTATTGACTGACAGTGGTTTTCCAAAGTGTTCCTGAGCCCATGTGGTGATGTCCTTTACACATTGATGTCGGTTCTTAATGCAGTACCGCTTGAGGGCTCGAAGGTCACGGGCATTCAATAATGGTTTACGGCCATGCCGTTTACGCACAGTGATTTCTCCAGATTCCCTGAACCTTTTCACAATATTATGGACTGTAGATGATGATATCCCTAAATTCCTTGCAATTGTACTTTGAGGAATGTTGTTTTTAAACTGTTCAACAATTTGCTCACGCAGTTGTTCACAAAGAGGTGAACCTCGCCCCATCCTTGCATGTGAATGACTTAGCTTGTTCGGGTCTCCCTTTTTTATACCCAGTAACAACTCTCACCTGTTGCTAATTCATCTGTTCACCTGCAAATAGTTGGTTGATTTCCATTCATCCACTTTCTGAGTAGTTATTGACACCTGTCCCAACTATTATGGCACGTGTTGCTGTCATCAAATTACAGAGTTGATGATTTTCTCCCAAAACAATAAAGTTTATGAGTGAAGACAATAAATATGTTGTCTTTGCTGTGCATTTATTTAAATATGGGTTGAAAAGAATTTGCAATTAACTTGGATCAATTTTTATTTGCAATTAACACACTTTCCCAACTTCATTGGAATTGAGTTTTGTATATACATACATATATATATATATATACATATATATATATATATATATACATATATACATATATATATATATATATATACATATATACATATATATATATATATATTATATATATATATACAAACATATATATATTATATATATATACATACATATATTATATATATACATATATATATATATATATATATATATATATATATATATATACATATATATATATATATATAGATACATATATATATTATATATATATATATATATATATATATACATACATATATATATGATATATATACATACATACAGTATATATATATGATATATATACATACATACAGTATATATATATGATATATATATACATACATATATATATATTATACATATACATACATATACATACATATACATACATATACAGGGAGTGCAGAATTATTAGGCAAGTTGTATTTTTGAGGATTAATTTTATTATTGAACAACAACCATGTTCTTATTGAACCCAAAAGTCTCATTAATATCAAAGCTGAATATTTTGGAAGTTGGAGTGGGGCTTTTTTAGTTTTAGCTATTTTAGGAGGATATCTGTGTGTGCAGGTGACTATTACTGTGCATAATTATTAGGCAACTTAACAAAAAACAAATGTATACCCATTTCAATTATTTATTTTCATCAGGGAAACCAATATAACAGCTCAACATTCACAAATATACATTTCTGACATTCAAAAACAAAACAATAACAAATCAGTGACCAATATAGCCACCTTTCTTTGCAAGGACACTCAAAAGCCTGCCATCCATGGATTCTGTCAGTGCTTTGATCTGTTCACGATCAACATTGCGTGCAGCAGCGACCACAGCCTCCCAGACACTGTTCAGAGAGGTGTACTGTTTTCCCTCCTTGTAAATCTCACATTTGATGAGGGACCACAGGTTCTCTATGGGGTTCAGATCAGGTGAACAAGGAGGCCATGTCATTAGTTTTTCTTCTTTTAGACCCTTTCTTGCCAGCCACGCTGTGGAGTACTTGGATGCGTGTGATGGAGCGTTGTCCTGCATGAAAATCATGTTTTTCTTGAAGGATGCGGACTTCTTCCTGTACCACTGCTTGAAGAAGGTGTCTTCCAGAAACTGGCAGTAGGACTGGGAGTTGAGCTTGAGTCCATCCTCAACCCGAAAAGGCCCCACAAGCTCATCTTTGATGATACCAGCCCATACCAGTACCCCACCTTCACCTTGCTGGCGTCTGAGGCGGACTGGAGCTCTCTGCCCTTTACCGATCCAGCCACGGGCCCATCCATCTGGCCCATCAAGACTCACTCTCATTTCATCAGTCCATAAAACCTTAGAAAAATCCGTCTTGAGATTTTTCTTGGCCCAGTCTTGACGTTTCAGCTTGTGTGTCTTGTTCAGTGGTGGTCGTTTTTCAGCCTTTCTTACCTTGGCCATGTCTCTGAGTATTGCACACCTTGTGCTTTTGGGCACTCCAGTGATGTTGCAGCTCTGAAATATGGCAAAACTGGTGGCAAGTGGCATCTTGGCAGCTGTACGCTTGACTTTTCTCAGTTCACGGGCAGTTATTTTGCGCCTTGGTTTTTCTACACGCTTCTTGCGACCCTGTTGACTATTTTGAATGTAACGCTTGATTGTTCGATGATCACGCTTCAGAAGCTTGGCAATTTTAAGAGTGCTGCATCCCTCTGCAAGATATCTCACTATCTCCCTCATATCCCATTTTCTTCATCTCTGTATTTCGCCAGTAATGCTTTTTTGTATTTAAATTTGAACACATGGATATTTGGACATTGTTTGATTTCATTTTGCAAATTATTCCAAAGTCTGACTCCACACACAGACACACACATACTTCTCCTGGTGGTTCTCACCTTTGGGATTTTGAATTCACCACAGCCCCTCAAGTTATAATTTCCCTCTTTCCGAGTGAATAATCTTTGTATGTTTTCTGGCACTATGTTTTTGTTGACTTTAAATAACAGTTGTGAAGTGAAAAATTTTATTAAATCATCCAGTTTCAATAAATTGGACTGCATGAATAAAATATTGGTATGATCCCGATATCCTACCCTGTGTATGGTTCTTATTGCACGTTTTTGAAGGATAAAAAGGGGCTGTAGTGAACTTTTGTAATTATTTCCCCAGACTTCTGCACCATATGTTAAATATGGCAGAACGAGAGAACAATATAATAAATACAATGCATTATAATGTAAAAGAACTTTGGTTTTATTAATTATTGAAATGCTTTTAGATACCTTTGTTTGTATGTGTCTGATGTGTGTTTTCCAACTTAGTTTATTGTCTATTATGACCCCTAAAAACTTAATTTCTGATACAATGTCTATTGTGACACCATCCATTTTTACTTCTAAATTTTGATTTGCCTTACGATTACCAAAGAATATTACTTTGGTTTTATTTAAATTTAAAGATAATTTATTTATATCCATCCATACTTTTAGGTTAATTAGTTCACGATTAATACAGGTTACCAAATCCATATAGTTATCATTTGAATAGAAAATGTTAGTGTCATCTGCAAATACTACTATTTTCAATAGTTTTGAAACATTAAAAATATCGTTAATATATAAATTAAATAGCTTTGGTCCCAGGATAGAACCCTGTGGTACTCCACAACAGATGTCCAAATATTCAGATGAAAACTCTCCCATTTTTACATATTGCTTCCTCCCCGTCAAATAACTTTGAATCCATTTCAAAGCCACTCCCCTGATGCCATATCTTTCCAGTTTTTTTAATAGTATATTATGATTAATGGTATCAAATGCTTTTTTTAAGTCAATAAATACCCCGACTGCGTATCTCTTCTTTTCTATACTGTGGGTGATTTCTTCTACTGCATCAATAATTGCCATTGTTGCTGATCTGTTTGCTCTAAAACCATATTGACTTTCATTAATCAATTTATGTTTATCTACAAATTGTTCCAGTCTATTATTGTAAAGTCTCTCTAATATTTTAGAGAACTGAGGAAGCAGAGATACCGGTCTATAGTTTGTAAAAATGTGCTTGTTCCCATTTTTGTATATTGGTATAACTTTTGCTATTTTCATTTGATTTGGAAATGTGCCTGTTAGAAATGATAGATTACAGATATAGGTCAATGGTTTCACAATGCTGTTTATAATTTGCTTAATTAGTACCATATCGATGTCAAAACAATCCATAGACGTTTTGTTTTTACAGTTGTTAACCACGTCTAAGACTTCTGATTCCGTAACCCCAGATAAAAACATGGTCTTGGAGTTCATTTTTATTAGTGACTCAAATTGTTTACCACTGCACTCTGGGATATTTGCAGCGAGCTCTGGTCCAACATTTACAAAATAACTATTGAAATTCTCCACAACTTGATTTAAATTATAATTTTCACTGTTCTTATCAATAAAATAGTTTGGATATGCATTGCTTACATTCTTTCCTTTTATTATACTATTTAATATATCCCAAATACCTTTGATATTACTTTTGTTATGATGTAATAAATTGGTATAGTATAATTTCTTGCTTGCTCTTAATATTCCTGTCAATTTGTTTTTATACGTTTTATACCGGGTTTCGGCTTCCTTAGTTCTTAGTTTAATAAATTTTCTATATAAGTAGTTTTTTTTCTTACAAGCATTATGTAAACCCTTAGTTATCCATGGATGATTTACAGATTTATTCTTAATATTAATTTGTCTCATTGGGCAATTTTTGTTGTACTTGTTGGTGAATATTTCCAAAAATATGTCAAACGCACCATCCACATCATCTGTAACATATATAGCATTCCAGTTTTGTTTAACTAAGTCATCATACAGTGATATAATAGTCGTTTCAGTTCTAACTCATTGTAAACATAATCCTTAATTGATTCTTGTCTAGTAACCTTTTCATCATATACTGTAAATACTGGTAGGTGATCAGAAATATCACAAACCAGTAACCCGCTGACATTTGTAAATTCCATATTATTTGTAAATATATTGTCAATGAGTGTTGCACTGTGTGAAGTGAGTCTACTAGGCCTTAATATAGTTGGGTACAAACTCATACTGTACATCATATTAATATAGTCATCAATGTTTTTATGGTTGTTTGGATTCATTAGATCGATGTTGAAATCTCCACAAATAAATAGTGTTTTGGCGCTTATTGTTGAATATGTTTTTTCAGCCCAGTTTGTGAAGGTTTCCAGATTTGAGCCTGGTGTTCTATACACACAACTGACTATGATATTTTTC
>NC_142366.1:557500-635000 GCF_059441175.1 Urocampus carinirostris
TCAGTCAGGTGTTTTTTTTTCCAAACTACACAAGGGCAAAGTAAAAATATCACATAAAAAATGGTTCAAATAAATTTTGTTCGAAGTGAAACACCAAAAGAAATTTGAATGCATGAACAAATGTTGGGATTTTTTTTATCATTAAATGTTGATACTAATAAAAAATAAACAATAACATTTTTATACTAAGTTTTAAATTAGTATGCAGTGATGGGATTTCTGGCATCTTTTGTTTCTGGTAATCCTCTGCAAATCAGGTTTGTAGCCGTAGCCACTTGGAGCAGTTCCTTTACGTGAATGTCAGTTACAACGGACCGTTGTTTTGATTTCACGTGTTTCAAGGTAGAAAACAGGGACTCGCAGACATAAATTGACGAGAACATTGACAGTAGCTTGAGAGTGGCTCTTTTTACACATGGGTATTTTTCAGTTGGCACAGTTATCAAAAACGTAACAGGGCCTTCTTTCATTAAATATTTCAGTCTGTGATCTTCGCGCAGCTCAATCAACTCCAGTTCAGTAGCTGCCTTATCAGTGACAAGCGGGGATTTCAGGCATTCAATCTCTGCATTAAAAGGGTCGATGAGTGCTCTTTGCTTGTTTCTGCTGCAGGTCCTCAAACTGCGAAGTAAAGTTCCCGTGCAGATTCACAAGCAGTGTCACATACTGCACTGTATTCATTTTAATGGCAGCCTTCTGCTGTGCACTACACAAAGAAGGAAAGTGGGATAAATTGCTGTTTTAAATGTGCTCTCTGAAAAGCCTGAAAAGTGTGAAATCAAGGGGTAAGTTTTGTTTTTGTCTGCCATAAACAATTTGACAGCTTCCAAAAGTTCCAAAAAGCACGAAACCACTTTGCCTCTTGAGAGCCATCTCACAGCGCACTGCAAAGGCAGGTCACCAGGCAAGTCTGCGGCAAGTTCAGCGATGAGATTTTTGAACTGCCGGTGATAAAGAGCATGCGTACGGATGTAGTTCACAATCTCCATCACAGGTTTCATGACATAGTCTAAATTCAGTGTTTTTGACACAAGTTGCTCCTGGTGGATGATGCAATGGAAATTCCAAAATTCGGGGAATGTGTCATCGCTCTTGCATAGGCCCATGAGACCGTTCACAGAACTAATCATCGATGGCACTCCATCCGTGGCTATTGCGGACAGTTTTTCCAAAGACAAGTTTGCTTTTTTTGAATACTTCAGTCATTGCTTCTTTTAAGACTATGCCGCGAGTTCTGTCTTTTAAGGACACAATATTGAGAAGCTCTTCTTTAACCACGCAGTCCTCAAAAACATCCGCTAAAATATTGCCAACTGTGCCGTGTATGTTGCATGACTCTTCCAATGCGACACTAAAATAAGCACATGTGTTCAGATCTTCGTGTAGATCAGATTCAAGCGCTTTGTTTATGTCTGATATTCCGTTTTCTATTGTGCGTCATGACAGCTGTAGATCAGTAATGGAATATTTGAGTTTATTATTATCCGGAGCCAGAGTTTCAATTAAATCCACAAAACACTGTTTCAAAAACTCGACTTCGCTGTATGGTTTTCTAGCACGGGCAATGTTCCACGCCACTTTGTAGGAGGCAAGTGTCACAGTTTCTCCATGCTTAATCAATTGCTGAAACATTTAAGACTGTCTTTTTAACTGGCTTTTCAAGGTGCTCAATTTTTGCTTGCGTAGTTCAGTACCTTTGGGGAATTCCGTGTCAATATTAGCATAGGCTGTGCTAAAATGACGCTGAAGATTTGAAGACTTGAAATGGGATATCGTGATACTGCATAATAAACAGAGTGATTTGCCATTCCCTTCAACAAAAAAGTAAGCATCTTCCCGTTCTTCCTGAAATACCCTGTGTTCATCTTCATATTTCCGTTTCGCTTTGCATTTTGCCATTTTGACCATAAGGATAACAGTCTGCACGCTCATGAAATGTTTACTTAATTTCCTGGCATTAGACGTAACCTACGCAAATGATTGGCAGTCAGTTGTGTGTCCAGAGCAGCATAAAAACCACAAATCTGCCAATTTAATTTCAAAATATTATTTATTATTTGCGTCAAGAACCAGAACAGGTTCAGGACCCAAACGCGTGATGTTCTAGTCAAGTCAAGTCATGTTTATTCGTATAGACCTTAATCACAAAGAGTCTCAAAGGGCTGCACAGATCAAAGACTATTGCAAACTATTATTACAGACTATTATGAATTATTTTCTACCCGAGAACAATCTTTTTGAATCAATGCAATCAGGATTCAGGGTTAACCACTCTACTGAGACAGCCCTGGGTAAGGTAAGCAATGATCTTCTACTGGCAATGGACTCCGGCGCTTCATCACTCTTGCTGTTGCTGGACCTTAGAGCTGCTTTTGACACTGTGGACCATAATATACTAGAACGATTGGAAAAATGGATTTGTCTCTCAGGAACCATCCTCTTATGGTTTAGAGCCTACCTCTCAGATAGGAAGCTCTGTGTTAAATATGGTGAGACAATATCTGAGCCCTTTAGTGTTACCTGTGCTGTTCCACAGGGTTCAGTACTTGGTCCCCTTCTTTTCAGCATTTACATGCACTCAGGCACTCAACTATATCTTCCGATGAGGAATCTGCCACACTAAACTGTGGAAATTTGGAGGCCTGCCTCACTGAGATAAAAGAGTGGATGTCACTCAACTTCTTAAGCCTTAACTCTGAAAAGACCGAAATGTTAGTTATTGGTCCATCGAAATGCCCTGACTTGTTTTAAAAAACTGCTCTGAACATTGACAAATTTAGGTCCGATCCTTCTTTTCAAACACACGTTAAGAATATTACTAGAACAAGCTGGTTTGTGGCTGCCTGCAGGATATGTGCAAGAAACAAGGCTTCTCACTTACCCCCTTTCCATCCCTGGTCGATATTGGCCTCAACTTCATCACTGGTCGCAAGGTAACACCGTCATCCTGACCGTGGTCAACCGTTTTTCTCCAGCGGCTCATTTCACTCCCCTTACCAAACTTCCATCTGCAGGCATCACAGCGGTGCTTCTCATGCTCTATGTAGTCAAGCTCCATTGTATCCCAATAGAAATTGTGTCAGACCGTGGTCCTCAGTTTGTATCCAAGGTATTGGGGCCAAGGCTAGTCTTTTATCCCCAAACCGACGGACAGACGGAGCGTACCAGCCAGGCGCTCAAGGCCGCCTTCCATTGTGTCACCACCCAACGACCAACCTGCTTGGCCGCCTACCTTCTGTGGGTGAAGTACTCCCTGAACACTATGGAGGGTCTGGCTACATGAACGTCCCCTTATTAGTGTTCCAATGGTTACCAACCCACTCTGTTTCCTCAGCAGGAGCTAAAGGAAGCTGTGTCATCCCCCTGGGCCCACCGACAGTGGTACCAGCATGTTTGGAGCATTGCACGAGCGGCCTCCTACGTGCCACCGATAGCTGCCTGTCACAGCGCCAATTGCTGGAAAAGACCAGTTCCTATATACCAACCGGGACAGAGGGTTTGGTTGTTGACCAGTGATCTCCCCCTCAGACCTCCACCTGTCACACCCAAACGGCGCACATCTGGCAACAGTCACAATCGGACCACTGCAGGCCATCCTTGTCAAGGTAGCAGCCCAGACCAGCCATTAAGCGCATGATCGTTGACCACTATGGTTAATTTACGCTAGTCCAGGTTATTTTTAGTTACCTAAAATAGCTGTATACTTGCTCAAATCCCTAGATTATTTCCAGCGCTTGTTTTCTTCTTGTGTGACACGCCTTCTCGTAGCGTGCACCTTGCCGAATTTCCATGCCACAGCTCTCCTAAGGTACGGAGACCCGTTTTTTAACCCAGCCAACGAGTTTTGATATTTTCTGCAACAAGATATCATTGATGAATGGTATAGTAGCGGACCATATTACTTGTCTTTTGATTGTAGTTTATAGTTGATGAATGGTTGATTCTTTTTAATTCTTGTGGTAAAACGTTGTATTCAGAATGGCTACAGGCCTTTCCACATGTTGTTCACTTTCATATGTTAGTTAATTGATGAACAGGAATAGTGGAAGATAAATAGGTCAGTTATACCAGTGTTTTTCAACCCGTGTGCCGGGGCACACTATAGTTTTCCGTGAGACCTTGTCTAGTGTGCCGCTGGAATTTTATTTTTGCAATAAATCAGGCCATTATTCAGTATTTTTGCACTCTTCAGACGAGGAACTGTAATAGTCATCCATATCAGTAGGTGGCAGTAGATTTTTACACTAATTATCTGCTCTTGGGGTAGCACAGTACATTTAATAACCTAATTTGTTTCACAAAGCTGTTTAAGATTGTACTGTAAAAAATAAAAACATAAAGCACGTCATTCTTTTTTTTAAGTATTATCTTCTTTTTATATACTTATTATCTGCTTATGCGGTAGTACAGTGAAATATTTGACATAACTTCATTTTTAAACATTTTCGACGGACGTTGTGCCTCGGAACTTTTTTTATAAATAAAAGTGTACCTTGGTACAGAAAGGGTTGAAAAACCCTGAGTTATACGATTAAAACGTCTAACCATGTTGTATATTTGGACTGGTGTAAAATGACAGCTCTGTTGGATATTAAAAAAATGTTGTGCGAGTCATTATTCTTGATGTGGCACACTGATTTACAAGGAAATTTGAAAGTGGCACTCCGCACCGAAAAGGTTGCTGACCCCTGATCTATGTTGAAGAAGAAGAATTTAATTTTATTGTCATTCTTTGTAACAATGCACACATAATGAAATGTCGATACACCTTACCCGTACAGTTAAACTGTCGCGAGCCGATGCAGCCGCAGTCAAACAGTTTCTTAGTCATTAGGTGACCAAACCCCCCAATTCCAACCCTTAATGCCGAGCGCTAAGCAGGGAGGCAATGAGTACCAACGTTGTAAGTCTTTGGTATGACTCAGCCGAGGCTTGAACCAGCGACCTCTCAGTCTCGGAGCGGGCGCCCTACCATCTAGGCTACCAAGCTGGTCATGTATGTTCTCTTTTTCTTAAGTTATTTCCTGCTGTATCCTGAAAGCTGCTGACTTTTGTGGGTTTTCTTTGTTTTTAGACTCTTGAATGTTTTCGTTAAAATGTTCTCGTTTAGGAACTCTTCTAACTCCAACCATTGGTCTTTGTTTTTTCTAAATTATTGTTGGCTGCTCTATTCTTGCCTGCTCCTCGTGTCGCACTCTTGGAGAATTTTCATTTGTGACCCACTGCTTTATACAGTCATTGTCTCTGCAACTTCGTCTTAACGGAGTCGACATCTTGTGCATAGGCCTGGATGACTGTGATGTTGATACCCTTGTTTAAGATTGGGCATATCATAATACAGAGGCCTCAATGGTAGTTGTGTCCCAAAATCCCACACCATACATGTGCTTCTCCGCTATAGTAGAAAATGTGGCCCTCATCACTTGTCATCTATTCCTTTTACAAGAAAAAATATGTACGGCAAAATAGATTTGTTTTGCAGCTCACTTGCAAAACAGGAATGTAGAACCTCTTTACTGTTATATGGCATCAGTCTGATACTTTTTCTAGTGTTAATGTTATTAACCAGGCAAAACTTGGCTGAGTGTGCTTTTTCTTACAACGGTGTAGTGTTACAAAATCCTAAACAGGGTCAAGAAGAATACTTTAAAAATGTTATCCCATAGGGTTACTAATTACCTGTTGAAAAATGTAATCCATAACGTAATCCATAGCGTCATCCGAATACTATCATATTAAAGCAGGGGTCTCAAACTCAATTAAGTCATCGGCCGCCGAGGCTAGGTGAGGCTGGGACAAAAGGGTTTTCCACAAAAACAGAAGGGCTTTTAAAAACATGCCGCTTTTCTTAAATGGACAGTGTTTTATATTTGTCCACTAGATGTCACTCTCAAGTGTAGTAGTCCCAGGAAGACTACAAATTATGGAGACTGAGCAAAGTGAGCAAAAAGCACCCGTTTTCTTTCAATATTTACAGTCTTCCACAAAGAAAGAGGTGAAACGATTCTTGCACATATCCAGGGCAAAATATGTAAAAATAAGGAAAAATAAATAAGAAAAGGAAGCAAAAAAGGAAAATGGGAATAAGAAAAGAAGGGGGATAGAAAGCAAAAAAATGAAAATGGGAAAAAATAAAGAAATAGGAAAGAAAGAGAAAAAAGATAGAAATGTAAAAAAGCAATTTTCTCTCTTTCTTATCCCTTTGATTTTTTTCATTTCTCTTTTGCATTTTTTCACGAGTTTTACACAAAGCTCATACATTTTACTTTTGGTCTTATTTCTATTTTCATTTTTCTCTTTTCTTTTTCTGTCTTTGTTATTTTCTTTTTCTTTCTTTTTTGTTATTTTCCTTTAATTTCAAAATTTCTCTTCTTTTCATTATTGGTTTTTAGTGGCAAAACAGTATGCAGCAACATTTGGTGGGCAAATAATACACACTCTCCTTCTGACATTCATATTAAGGCAGGGGCCTCAAACTATCACTCTGTGGGCCATAGGTTTGAAGCCCCTGTATGAAAGTAGTTTAACTGAATTACTCTGGATTATTTTGGATAACTCCAAGACCAAATATGCTAATTAAATTAAATAGAAAAAAACTTAATATATAAATATTTTGTTTAAGATAAATGAACAATGTAAACTTAAAAAGGAAATAGAGGAAACCAAGATCAGGTATAAGCTTGTAGTACAGTCAAGTCAAGTCACATTTATTTATATAGTTAATCACAAAAATGGGGGCAGCACCGCAGCGCAGTGGTTAGCGCTTGTGCGGCACAGTTCATGTCATGGGAACCTGTCGTGGGTTCAAATCCAGCTCCAGACTTCCTGTGCGGAGTTTGTATGTTCTCCCCGTGCTTGCGTGGGTTTCCTCCGGGCACTCCGGTTTCCTCCCACATTCCAAAGACATGCATTTCAGGTGGATTGGCCGGTCCAAATCGTCCCAAGGTGTGAATGAGCGAGTGAGTTGTCTGTCCCTGTGATTGGCTGGCAAACAATTCAGGGTGTCCCCTGCCCACTGCCCGGAGATGGCTGGGATGGGCTCCAGCCCCCCCGCGACCCTAATAAGGATAAGCGGTACGGCTGATGAGATGAGATCACAAAAATGTCTCAAAGGACTGCACAGGATTACAATTACAAAATTACCGTATTTTCCGCACTATAAGGTGCACTTAAAAGTCTTAATTTTTTTCAAACGCTGACCATGCGCCTTATAATACAGTGCACTTTATTTATGGATCAATATTAAATCGCAAAGTCTTCCAACTAACTTGCAGCCGCCGACTAGATTTTCCCCCGAACGCCAAGTAGTCCGCGGTGTATGCTGGGATTTATTTACCGGCGTTTCATTGGCTAACCAATGTGTCAATCATCATTTGAATCGATCACTATTGGCTAAAGTTATTCGGAGGTCAAGGGGCGGATCCTTTTTAACATTTACAGGCTAGCATTGGCTTAAGCTGTAAAACAAAGCCTGCAATTGGCCGAAAAAGATGTGTCAATCATCAGTTGAATCGATCACTATTGGCTAAAGTTATTCGGAGGTCAAGGGGCGGATCCTTTTTATCATTTACAGGCTGGCATTGGCTGAAGCGGCAAAACAAAGCCTGCAATTGGCCGAAAAAGATTAATGCGTATGGCACATGGTTGACGGCATACAGAAAGCATTTTTTTACTATTCTGTATTTGTAAATATATTATTCTCCTGGATTTACCAAACTCACGGATATAAGAGGACCATGGCTGCACATTATTATTGAACACAACGACTTAGCTAAGCTACTTCGGTTATATATTTTCCCTGTATCTTGTTTCAGACTGAACTTGATGTTTCTGTGATAAGTGGTGCAGATAATGGATGGAATGGAGTGTCTATTTTTAAATTAAACTCAATTCCAATTGTTTATTGTCATATGCACAGTAAAGTTGCGAGCGAAAATAGAAACTAAGGAATTGTTGGCATTTCTTGAATCCCAAGACTTTAACCTTCCAAATGATGGAACGATGCATTTGAGTGACATCGTACGGACACCGCATCCGCACGTGTTCTCGACACGTATTTGCATCTTTGCAAGCTTTGGGAATGTTAAGGGGGTAATAAGTTGGACTGAACTATCTGACTGTTTTGTCGCCATTCCCATTGTAGCGCCTTATAATCCGGTGCGTCTTATGTATGTCAAATATAGGACCAAAAACTATTTTTTCGGGGTGCGCCCTATAACCCGGTGAGCCTTATAGTGCGGAAAAAACGGTACACAATTACCTGATCTTAAACCAGCATGCGGGCAAGGAACAACTAAAAAAAAAACCTCAGTGTGAGGAAAAAAGAGAAACCTTGAGAAAGGACCTCACATGTGGTAATCCCCTTTCCAGGATTGACCAGGGTAGATTTACAATAAGCATTACTATACACAAGATAGTAAACACTTAGTAAGATGTTGGAGATGTCCGGAAAGAGCATGACTCCAACGACGCCCCCAGCCTGTAAACTAGTCCAGAAAGTCTATGACGGCGACAACGCTGCTTCCCATCTCTGCCAGCTGGTAAATGCAGGGGTTGACATGCTTCAGGTCAGACGCTGGTCCACTGACTCATCTCAAATCATCCTTGTCCTTCGTATCAGCCAGGCAGGCAGTCGGAAAAAGACAGGACAAAACAGAATATGAGGGGGGCATCAATCATACACTTTGGAATAGAAGTCTGTCTTAAGGCTTGATTTAAAAACTTCAGTTGAGGTTGCAGATCTTATCTCCAGAGGCAGGGCATTCCATAACACCGGGGCCCGGATGGAGAACGCTCTCGAGCCTGCAGACTTCTTGGCTCTCGGAGTCACAAGTAGACCGGCATTTTCCGAGCACAGACTCCGTGCAGGAACATAGGGGGAACTCAAATTGGAGAGATAAGAGGGTGCAAGCCCATGCAAACATTTATATGTTAATAAGAGAACCTTAAAGTCACATCTTAAGTGGACTGGGAGCCAGTGCAAGTTGGCCAATACAGGAGTAATATGCTCAAACTTTTTGGTCTTAGTCAAAAGTCTAGCTGCTGCATTCTGAACCAGCTGCAAACTTTTAATGCTAGACATCGGGAGACCAGAAAGCAATACATTACAGTAATCAAGCCGAGAAGTAATAAACGCATGAATTAAAACCTCTGCATCTGATTGGGACAGCATCGAACGAATCTTCGCAATAATATGGAGGTGGTAGAAAGCTATTCTAGTAATATTTTTCACGTGTAACTGAAACGACAGATTAGGATAAAATATAACACCTAGATTTTTGACCGAGTCACTATGGGTGATATTACATTTGTCTAGGTTCAGGGTAGTGTTTGAAAACAACTGACGACAGTGAGCTGGACCAATAATCAACATTTCAGTTTTTTCTGGGTTAAGGCGTAAAATATTAAGTGACATCCATCTTTGAATCTCAGTAAGGCAAGCCTCCAGATTTCTACAACTTAAATGTCCAGTTTTTTCCAGTGGCACATACAGTTGAGTGTCATCTGCATAGCAATGGAAACTAATATTATAGTTGCGGATGATGTCACCAAGCGGGATCATATAAATACTAAAAAGAAGGGGGCCAAGTACAGAGCCTTGAGGAATACCACAGGGGACATTAGATTGTTTAGAGGTCAGATTGCCATAGTTAACACATTGCATTCTGTCTGACAGGTAGGACCTAAACCACGAGAGTACAGTTCCTGAGATACCAATGCGTTCTAGACGAACCAATAATATGTTGTGGTCGACAGTATCAAAAGCAGCGCTGAGATCCAGCAGCAGTAACATTGATGAGGCACCGGAATCTATTGCTAAAAGGAGATCATTGGTTACCTTAGCCAGGGCTGTCTCAGTAGAGTGATTTGCCCTAAATGCTGACTGGACAGTCTTAAAGAGGTTATTTTCTGACATGAAGTCATTTAGCTGCTGTGCAACGACCTTTTCAAGTAATTTTGCGAAAAATGGCAGATTTGACACTGGCCTATAATTACCTAGGCTTTCTGGGTCAAGGTTAGGTTGCTTAAGCGTGGGTTTAATGACGTGAGACTTGAAGGCTACAGGAACAATACCCGAGGATAGCGATATATTAATAATATTTAAAACTGATGGTCCTAAGATCCCAAACAGATCCCTCACCAGTGAAGGTGGAAACAGATCGAGCAGGCACGTTCTTTGTTTGGCTCTACTGACCATCTGTGTTAGATTATCAAGGAACAAATCATTGAAACTGGAGAATGTTTCTGAACAACCGCCAACACGGTCCTTACCTAACACCTCCACATCTTTGATATAGGAGGAGGATACAGAGCGTTCTTTTAAAATTTCACTCCTGATTAGTTGAATCTTTTTATTTAAAAATTCCAGAATGTCGTTAGCAGAAAAAGTGCAACCATTTGGGTTAAGTTGTTGTCTGGTAAGTTTCGCCACTGTGTCAAACAAAAATTTCGGATTATTCTTATGTTTAACAATAATCTTAGAGAAAAACGAAGCTTTAGCTGAGGCAAGAGCTACTTTATATTTCAGCAAACTGTCACACCAGGCCAGTGAAGACCTCCAGCTTAGTCGTGCGCCATTTTCGTTCAAGTTTTCTGCAACCTTGTTTGAGTAACCGAGTTTCTTCAGTAAACCAAGGTGTATTCTTCTTAGGTTGGAATTAATGCCTTAGGGGCGCCACAGAATCAAGAACATTAAAAAGCAAAGCAGTATTGAAGTTGTTTGTAAGTGAGTCAACAGACCCAGTGTACGAAGGGAAGGCTGCAGTTACCGTAGGTAATAATTCTTTTAAGGCTAATACCGTTTTAGGGTGGATATTGCGACTGCTAAAGCCTAAATTTTCCTTATCGCAGTAAACGTTAAACAGCACCTCACACTTAACAAGATAGTGATCAGAGATGGCATTAGGATACAGTAACACTGTAACATTTGAGGCTACTACGCCACGGGTCAGAACGAGATCTAGAGTGTTCCCATCTTTATGAGTGGGCACATCAACTATTTGATTGAAACCAAATGTATCAATCAGTGACTTAAAAGCAATGTGAATTTCCCTGCGGGGATGAATAAAGTATCTATCTATCTATCTATATATATGTCTATCTATCTATCTATCTATCTATTGCAAGTGAATTTGATGGGGAGTTTATGTGAAAATTAAAATCACCAATAATTACAACATTGTTCGCATAAGTTACTAAGTCTGTTAACAGTTCCGAAAATGATTCCAAAAAAATTTGAGTATGGTCCAGGTGGGCGATACACAACAACTAAATAAATTGGTGTTGACATTAAGGACCTAATAACAAGTGCTTCAAACGTTTTAAAACCAGTAGGGGTATTAGGAGTAAATTTCAACTTATCTTCCGATATAAGAGCAACACCTCCACCTTATTTGCATGGTCGTGCCAAGTGCGAACTCACAAAGTTAGGGGGAGAAGCCTCATTTAACACTACAAACTCATTTGGTTTTAACCAGGTCTCACAAAGGCGAATAAGGTTAAGATTGTGTTCATTAATAAGGTCATTGACAAGTAAAGCCTTGGAGGCTAGTGATCTAATATTCAGAAGGCCAAGCTTCAGCACCTTGGACTGAGCTGAAACCTTTCGCGAGTTTTGAACCTTAATGGCAACCTTAGTGGGAATTCCATACCACAGGAATATTGTTGACAGGTGGAGTAGCAGGATGACTATTGGTAGAAAATAATGTTATTTCTTCTCCCTCCTCACCTAACAAGGGAGAAACAGAGGTAAGAAGCACAGAAGAAGATGCTATAGAAGAGTACAGATCAGGGTGTATGGTGCAGTCAATAGAACGCTCTAAACTACAAAAACTATGTGAATTGCATGAATCTATTATAGCGCTAGTTAGCTCTAGCGTTACAGACTCCACACCCATGGTTACAGGTTCACTAATCACCTGTGACCTGGCCTGCACCAGTGTACCCTGCCATGGAAGACTTAAATAGTAATCTATATTTTTAGAAAGATTGAGAGCACCTTCCCAGTTAGGGTGAAGGCCGTCTCTCCTCAGCAGGTCAGGTTGACCCCAGAAAGCAGGCCAGTTATCCACAAACCTAAATCCCTTCTGATTGCAAAAACTTGCCAGCCACCGGTTTAGACTAGTCTGCTCAACCTCTCATCATTGCCTCGCGCAGGCAAGGGGCCAGAGACAATTACTCGATGCCGACTCATCTTTCTGGCGAGATTACAGGTCCTAGCAATATTTTTCTTTGTAATCTCAGATTGTCTCATTCTAGTATCATTAGAGCCGACGTGAATGACTATATCGGTGTAGCTAGCCCTGTCCTGGTGTCTAGATTTGCCCGTCAGCTCCCTCAAATTAGCCTCAATGCTCTGGCCCCAGAAATACACATAACCGTAGCTGGGGTGCTAAGCTTTATGTTACGGGTGACGGAGTCACCTATAACTAGGGTGCGGGAGCCAGTAGACCGGGGTGGAGTGGGACTAGCTAGGGGGCTGAACTTGTTATGCGTCTGAATTGACTCACCGCGATTAGCATGCCGTTTAGGGCTAGTGCTAACCTGACTAGCAGGTTCGCTACAACCCACGCTAGCAGTGGTGTCCGAGGCACCTAAAAATTTCCGTTTAAACTGCTCTAGCTCACAGACACGTCCCTCTAGATGGGCTACTTGCCTACGGAAACGGGAGCAACCTTCCGGTTCCAACATGGCGGCGCGTGTTTACGTTGCGGCGGCTAGTTGCTATCCGGCTAACTTGCTATTTGCTATCGTTCTACTATCTTTTTTGCTTTCTTTTTTGGACACATGCGTGGCCAATAAGACTTATAGTCGCGAGGAACTTATTCAATTGGGTGGGCGACTAAATTTCGACTCTTCGGGCACCTTTTATACCACCCATGATATCCCGAACGAGCTTCAAAGGGACTCGGGTTCTCCGTGGCTAGACACTCCAACTAAGAAAAGACGAAGACGGCGCAAAGACAGAAAGCAGAAGCGGGGCTGTCGTGCAGGGAAGCGTGTGAAGTCGAAGGAGCAAGAAGGACACGAAGACGTGTCTAATCCAACCATGATTTCTTCATCGATCTTGCGGATCAACCGACGCCTGAAGCCCTGTGCACCCGAACGGCGACATCTTGTGACGATCTCGACAAAGACTACAGCTAAGTTAAATGATTAAGCAAAGCTAAAATTTGGTCTTTTAAATGTTAAAGCACTTGTTCCTAAAGCTTTACTTGTTGATAATATCATTCGCGATTATAAACTTAACTGTATCGGTCTCTGTGAAACTTGGTTACGCCCGGATGAGTTTTTACCGCTAAATGCTGCTTCTCCTCAAGACTATGTGAGCAGCCATGTAGCACGCCCTTTGAAGAAGGGTGGCGGTGTCGCGCTCATTTCTGAAATAACGCTCAAATTTACTCCTTGTACCTCTAATAATTACAAGGCATTCGAGGCTCTTGTTATGCGGTCCTCTCTATCTCTATCTCTATCATCCCTGAGCTGAGAACAGTACAATAATAAAGCCAAAAGAATACAATATACAAATACCCAGTGTGACGTGCAAATGCCCACTGTAGCGTGTTATATAGAGTAACTAAATAGTGCTACACAGAATACATATTGCAGTAAGATTCAGTAATATCCAATGTAGGTGGTGTGGTTTAATGTGGGCCTTTACTCTGCCGGGTGGAGTTAAAGAGCCTCATGGCATGAGGAAGAAAAGATCTCTTCAGTCTGTCCGTAGTACAAGACAGTGACAGCAGTCTGTCGCTGAAACTGCTCTTCTGTCTGGAGATAATGCTGTGTAGTGGATGCGATGGATTGTCCATGATTGACCTCAGCTTTTTCAGTGCTCGTCTCTCAGCTACTGTTGTTAGGCTGTCCAGCTCTTTGCCCACAACAGAGCTCGCTTTCCTAGCCAGTTTATTGAGACGAGAGGCATCCTTCTTCTTCTTTTGTCAGAACTAGTAACTTATACAGACAAAATTATAATCATGGGGGACTTTAACATTCGTATGAACTCCCCCTCTCAATTCACTCACTGTTGCGTTTCGGTCTCTAATTGATACATTTGGTTTTAACCAACTCGTTGATTTGCCAACTCATAGAGATGGAAACACGTTAGATTTGGTTCTGACTCGAAGAGTTTCAACCTCAAACATGACTGTGTTACTGTGTACTACAGTTATCTCGGATCATTATTTAGTTACATTCGAGGTAGCAGCTAAATGTAGTACTAAAAAAGCTGAAGGGTTTAGTGGACGCAATATAAGCACTGGCACACTTTCTAAGCTCTCCGATCGTCTTCCAGGAGCAGTTGCGTCCTTTCCTTCATACAAAGGCTCTATCGAGGTTCATTTATTAAAGGTCTTTTTGGCGTCCTTGCACCTTCAGTTCTAAATATTATAAACATATCACTCTCCTTAGGTGTAGTTCCAGCGGCTTTTAAGTCCGCCGTTATTAAACCCACACTGAAACGACCCAACCTTGATCCAGAAAGCTTATGTAATTATAGACCTGTGTCAAACCTACCGTTTCTTTCTAACGTATTTGAAAAAGTAGTGGCACAGCAGCTGAAAGATTTCATATCCGAGAACAATCTTTTTGAATCAATGCATTCAGGATTCAGAGCTAACCACTCTACTGAGACAGCTCCGATTAAGGTAACCAATGATCTCCTACGGGCAATGGACTCTGGTGCTTCATCACTTTTGCTGCTGCTGGACCTTAGTGCTGCTTTTGACACAGTGGACCATAATATCTTACTAAAACGGTTGGAAAATGGATTGGTCTCTCAGGAAACATCCTCTTATGGTTCAGATCCTACCTCTCAGATAGACGCACTGTGTTAAATATGGCGAAATGACATCGGAGCCCTTTAGTGTTACCTGTGGTGTTCCTCAGGGTTCAGTGCTTGGCCCCCTTCTTTTCAGCATTGACATGCTTCCATTAGGTGATATCATTCGCAAGTATAATATCAGTTTCCATTGCTACGCAGATGACACTCAACTATATCGCCCGATGGAGGAATCTGCTACACTAAACTGTGCAAATTTGGAGGCCTGCCTCACTGAGATAAAAGAGTGGATGTCACTCAATTTCTTGCGTCTTAACTCTGAAAAGACCGAAATGTTAGTTATTGGTCCATCTAAATGCCGCGACTTATTCTCTAAAACTGCTGTGAACATTGACAAATGTCACATCACACAGAGTCAAGTCAAGTCAAGTCAAGTCATTTTTATTTGTATAGCCCTTAATCACAATAAGTCTCTAAGGGCTTCACAGATTAGCACACTATGTTACACAGACTATTTTTCAGCCGACAAGAAGAGTGGGTTATTATTCATATGCAATGGAGTAGAAGTGAGTTTTAAGTTTAGATTTAAACATTTCCACTGAGGTTGCAGATCAGATCTCAGGGGGAAGAGCATTCCACAGCACCGGTGCCCGGATGGAGAACGTTTTCGAACCAGCAGAACACTTCTTTGCTCTCGGGATCACCAGAAGACCGGCACTCTCAGATCGTAGGCTTCGGACCGGGACATAGGGGAAGATCAGATCTGAAAGATAAGAGGGAGCAAGTCCATGTATGATTTTGTACAATACTAAGAGAACCTTGAAGTCACATCTTTGGCTAACTGGGAGCCAGTGCAAGTTAGCCAAAATCGGTGTTATGTGATCGTACTTTTTTGTCCTAGTTAAAAGCCTCGCTGCGGCATTTTGTACTAGCTGAAGAGACTTGATTCTGGACTTCGGGAGACCGGAGAGTAGTGCATTACAGTAATCGAGACGGGAGGTAACAAATGCATGAATTATAGTTTCAGCATCAGACTGAGACAGTATTGAACGGATTTTGGCAATGTTACGAAGATGGAAGAAAGCGGTTCTAGTAATTTTCTTTACATGCATCTCAAAGGTTAGATCAGGGTCAAATATGACACCTAGATTTTTAACTGAGTCACTCTGTGTGATGTGACATTTGTCAATGTTCACAGCAGTTTTTGAGAATAAGTCACGGCATTTAGATGGACCAATGACTAACATTTCGGTCTTTTCAGAGTTAAGACGCAAGAAATTGAGTGACATCCACTCTTTTATCTCAGTGAGGCAGGCCTCCAAATTTCCACAGTTTAGTGTGGAAGATTCCTCCAACGGAAGATAGAGTTGAGTGTCGTCTGCGTAGCAGTGGAAGCTGATATTGTACTTGCGAATAATGTCACCTAATGGAAGCATGTAAATGTTGAAAAGAAGGGGGCCAAGCACTGAACCCTGCGGAACACCGCAGGTAACATTAAAGGGCTCAGATGTCGTTTCACCATATTTAACACAGTGCGTCCTATCTGAGAGGTAGGATCTGAACCACGAGAGGACGGTTCCTGAGAGACCAATCCATTTTTCCAACCGTTCTAGTAGGATATTGTGGTGCACTGTGTCAAAAGCAGCACTAAGATCCAGCAGCAGCAAAAGTGATGAAGCGCCAGAATCCATTGACATTAGGAGATCATTTGTTACCTTGATCAGAACTGTCTCAGTAGAGTGGTTAGCCCTGAATCCTGATTGCATGGATTCAAAAAGGTTATTCTCGGATATGAAAACATTCAGCTGCTGTGCCACTACTTTTTCGAGTACTTTAGAGAGGAAAGGTAGGTTTGACACAGGTCTGTAATTACTTAAGATTTCTGGATCAAGGTTGGGTCGTTTCAGTGTGGGTTTAATAACGGCGGACTTAAAAGCTGCTGGAACTACACCTGAGGAGAGTGATATGTTTATAATATTTAGAACTGAAGGTCCAAGGACGCCAAAAAGACTTTTAATAAGTAAACCTGGGAGCGGGTCGAACTGGCAAGTTGTCGGTTTGGCCGCATTTACCACCTGTTTGAGATCATCAAGTGACAGTTCACTAAAACCGGCCATTTTCCCAAGGCAGCCACCCTGTCGTGCATCTGTAAATTTCAGTCCTTTAATATGTGTGGTATTAATAATTTCTTTAGCAATTTCTTCCTGTATGCATTGAATCTTCTTAGTAAAGAAGACCATTAAGTCCTGAGCAGAGTGTGTCGAACTATCTGCGATAGTCTGTTGCCTTGTAAGCGATGTTACAGTGTCAAAAAGGGCTTTGGGGTTGTTCTTTTGAGACGCAATCACCTTCGAAAGGTAGGCCGATTTTGCAGAGGCAAGGGCCGCTTTATACTTTAACAAGCTGTCACACCAGGTTTGATGGAAAACCTCAAGCTTGGTAGCGCGCCATTTTCTTTCCAATTTCCTGCATTCTTGTTTAAGGGTTCTAGTTTCATCAGTAAACCAAGGCATGCGTCTTTTAGGACGTGATTTCAGTTTTATGGGCGCTATTGAATCCAGCACACTAGTCAGGGTGGTATTGAACTCATTCATGAGTGAGTCAATCGAGCCATTGTATGTAGGAAAGGACGCAACTGCTCCAGGAAGGAGTTCAAAGAGCTCAGAAACTGTGCCAGTGCTTATATTGCGTCCGCTAAATACTTCAGCTTTTTTAACACTACACTTAGCTAGCACCTCAAATGTAGCTAAATAATGATCCGAGATAACGGTAGTACACGGTAACACCATAATGTTTGAGGTTAAAACTCCTCGAGTCAGAATCAAGTCTAGCGTGTTCCCATTTTTATGGGTTGGCAAATCAACCAGTTGATTAAAGCCAAATGCATCAATTAGAGACCTAAACGCAATAGTAAGTGAATTGAGTGGGGAGTTCATATGAATGTTAAAGTCTCCCATAATTATAATTTTGTCTGCATAGGTTACTAGTTCAGACAAAAGTTCAGCAAATTCGTCTAAGAAAGTTGTGTATGGCCCAGGTGCACGATAGATAGTTATTACATAAATTGACAATAGAGAGGACCGCATCACAAGAGCCTCAAACGCCTTGTAATTATTAGAGGTACGTGGATTAAATTTGAGCGATTTTTCAGAAATTAGCGCAACACCACCACCCCTTTTCAACGTGCGTGCTATATGGCTACTCTCGTAGTCTGGGGGAGAAGCATAATTTAGCGCTAAGTACTCATCCGGGCGTAACCAAGTTTCACACAGACCCATACAGTTAAGTTTATAATCACGAATAATGTTATCAACAAGTAAAGCTTTTGGAGCAAGCGATCTAATATTTAACAGACCAAATTTCAGCTTTGCTGAATCATTTGACTTAGCTGAACTCTTTGTAGTCTTTGTCGAAATCTTCAAAAGCTGCCGCTCTTGTGGCTTTTCGTGTGGGTTGTCCGGCGAGGGATGAATGGTGGAATTAGTTACATCCTCGCGTCCTTCCTCGCGTCCATCTTGCTGCTTAGACTTCGCCCGCTTCACACATCTACCTGCACGGCAACCACGCTTCTGTTTTCTGTCCTTACGGCGACGTTGTAGTCGTTTATTAAGCGGAATAGCCGTCCACAAGGATGCCGGGTCTCTTTGAAGTTCGCTCGGTATATCATAGGCGGTATAAAAAGTGCCCGAAAAGTCGAAATTTAGACGCCCACCCAACCGAATAAGTTCGTCCCTACTGTAAGTATTTTTGGCCACACATGTGTCCAAAAGTGAAAGCAAAAAAGACAAGAGAACGGCAATAAATACCATGAAGATGAAGATCCAGACTTCATTCTACGAGCTTCCCGCCGACTCGCACAATTCTCTGCGGGACTCGCTGCTCTCCCACATCCAGAACCTCAAAGACTTGTCTCCTATCATCGTGTCCCAACAGGCGTTGGCCATTGCAGATCTCGCTCTTCAAATGGCGTCATGGAAAGGATGCGTACACACACTCATAGAAAAGTACAACGGGGACGTCAGCTCCATGCCCTTCTTAATCGAAATCCTGACCGTGCTGCCCGAAGAGGTCCACAGCCACTCACTGCGCATCGGAGCCAACCGGAGGACGGAAATCATCGAGGATTTGGCTTTTTACTCTTCCACTGTGGTCACGCTACTGGTGTCTTGTGTGGAAAAGACCGGAAGCAATGAGAAAATGCTCATCAAGGTCTTTCGCTGCCTGGGAAGTTGGTTCAACCTGGGGGTCCTGGATAGTAATATCATGGCCAACAATCAGCTGCTCATGGTCCCCTTCCAAGTTCTGCAAAGGGACGAAACTTCTACCAACCTGCACGAGGCGGCCGCAGACTGCGTGTGCTCCGCCCTCTACGCCATCGAAAACGTGGACAACAACATGACGCTGGCGCTGCAGCTCTTCCAATGCGTCCTGACGTTGGAGACGGCCTACCACATGGCCGTGGCCCGGGAGGACCTCGACAAAGTTCTGAACTATTGCAGAATCTTCACCGAGCTGTGCGAGACCTTTTTGGAGATGACGGTCAGGAGTCCTGGTCAAGGAATGGGAGACTTGAGGACACTGGAGCTGCTGTTGATATGTGCCGGACATCCCCAGTATGAGGTGGTCGAAATCTCCTTTAACTTCTGGTACCGGTTGGGTGAAAATCTGTACAAGATAAACGACGTGGCCCTCCACACCGTATTCCGACCGTACATTCAGAGACTTCTACACTGCTTGGCACGACATTGTCAGCTGGACCCGGATCACGAAGGAATCCCGGAGGACACGGACGACTTTGGGGAGTTTAGAATGAGAGTCTCAGACTTGGTCAAAGACGTCATTTTTCTTGTGGGGTCAATGGAGTGTTTCACTCAGTTGTATTCTACGTTAAAAGACGGAAACCCTCCTTGGGTGGTGACTGAAGCTGTTCTCTTCATCATGGCCGCCATCGCCAAAAGCGTCGACCCTGCGAACAACCCAACCCTAATGGAGGTGCTGCAGCAAGTGGTGTTGCTCCCAGAATCCGTGCACATGGCCGTGCGCTACACGAGTATCGAGCTGGTTGGCGAGATGAGCGAAGTCGTCGACAGAAACCCTCGATTCCTCGACCCGGTGCTGAGCTACCTGATGAAATGCCTGCGAGAGAAACCGCTGGCCTCGGCTGCGGCCAAGGCCATCCACAACATCTGCTCCGTATGCAGGGACCACTTGGCGCAACACTTCCAAGGACTTCTGGACATCGCTCACTCGCTGGACTCCTTCGCGTTGTCCTCGGAGGCCGCCGTCGGACTGCTGAAAGGCACGGCGCTGGTTCTCGGTCGTCTTCCCCTGGACAAGATCGCGGAGTGCCTCGGCGACTTGTGCGCTGTTCAGGTGGCAGCCCTAAAAAAGCTCCTGGCCGAGGAATCCACGAACGGTCGATCCGCCGACCCTACCGTCTGGCTGGACAGACTGGCCGTCATTTTCAGACACACGAACCCCATCGTGGAGAACGGACAGACGCACCCGTGTCAGAAGGTCATCCACGAGATCTGGCCCGTGCTGTCGGAGACGCTCAACACTCACCAGGCGGACAACCGAATCGTGGAGCGATGCTGCCGATGCCTCCGATTTGCCGTGCGCTGTGTCGGGAAAGGTTCCGCCTCCCTCCTGCAGCCGTTGGTCACTCAGATGGTGAGCGTCTACAGCTATCCTCACTGATGACATGCCCAAGAAATTTCACAGTCCGTCTGAGGAAAAAACACTTTTTGGGTGCAAGCTTGAGGTTGTGTTCCTTGAGGCGAGTAAACACCATCTGCAGGCGTTGGAGTGCAACTTCCTCTGTGGGGGCAAACACCATCAGATCGTCGAGGTAACATAATAGGCTCATGAAATTCTGATCACCGAATATCGACATCATCATCCTCATAAATGTTGCTGGGCTGTTGCAAAGTCCCTGAGGGAGCCGGTTGTACTCGTGAAGCCCGAAGGGTGATGAGAATGCCGTGTACTTTTTGTCATCAGGGTGCAAGGGGACATTGTAGTAGCCTGACGTCAGGTCCATCATGGAGAAAAAGGCATTTCCCCCAAGTGCGGCCAAAGCATCAGCTTGATGCGGTAGTGGGTAGGCATCCTTTATGGTTCTCGCATTAAGCCTTCTGAAATCAGTACATACCCTTAGTTCTCCATTCCGCTTCCATATGAGAACAAGCGCAGATGCATAGTCGCTAGTCGACTTCTGAATAATTCCTTTCTCTTCCATCTCGTTCAGAGTTGTCCTCAGTTTTTCATACTGACTTGGTGGTATACGTCTGTAGGGTAGACGGAACGGCTTATCATCAACAACGTGGTTACGATGTACAAACTCTTTGGCCTCTCCACAGTCCATCTTATGGCGAGAAAAGATTGACTCGAATTGTTCGATGATATGAAGGAGCTTGTCTTTACACTGCAGCGAAACCTCGCATGACTTCAGGTCAATGTCTTGCAGTCCCAGAGCTTCCAATGTACGCATCATGTCCTCCTCTGACCTGGGTCACTTAAAAATTTAGGTGTCACATTTGACCCCGATCTGTCCTTTCAAACACATGTGAAGAAAATAACTAGAACCGCTTTCTTCCATCTTCGTAACATTGCTAAAATTCGCATCCTATACTGTCTCAGTCGGATGCGGAGATAATAATTCACGCGTTTGTTACCTCCTGTCTCGATTACTGTAATGCACTACTCTCCGGGCTTCCGACTCAAGAGTCTTCAGCTGGTACAAAATGCCGCAGCGAGGCTTTTAACTAGGACAAAAAAGTCCGATCACATCACCTCAATTTTGGCTAACCTGCATTGGCTCCCTGTTAGCCTAAGATGTGATTTCAAGGTTCTCTTATTATTATACAAAATCATACATGAACTTTCCCCCTCATATCTTTCAGTTCTGATTTCCCCCTATGTTCCGGCCCGAAGCCTTCGTTCTAAAAGCGCTGGTCTTCTGGTGATCCCAAGAGCCAAGAAGTGTTCCCCAGGTTCGAGAGCGTTCTGCATCCGGGCACCGGTGTTGTGGAATGCTCTTCCCCCTGAGATCCGATCTGCAACCTCAGTGGAAATGTTTAAATCTAAGCTTAAAACTCACTTCTACTCTATAGCATATGAATAACCTAAACTGCTTATGTGTAATAACCTGTGAAGCCCTTTGAGACTCTTTGTGATTAAGGGCTATACAAATAAAAATGACTTGACTTGACTTTACAGCAACCCATACTCACTTGTAAGCAGTCGGGTGCCAAAGAGCGTCTTGGCAGCCGTGGGAGGGGATGCCCTTCAACAACGATCGGCAGCAGCTTCCGACTGTAAAACAAGTGTGCACTTACCTTGCGCCAATTGTCCGAGATACTTACCCGAAACTTTTCAACTGTTCGAGATAAAAAGTCTCAATCCAGAATTCTGCTATAGTAGGAATCTGAATCAATCTCGTCAACAAGGTACCAAAAAAAGGGCTCAAATTGTATCCATGTAGTAAGGTGTATTGAGAAAAAGGCTATTTAAGAAACTATTTAAGGCCCATCTTGTCACCATTTTTCTTTTAATAAGGCAAAGTTGGGATGTTCATATGGAATGTGGCGGGTGTGGTGATGCCTAAAAAGCATGTGCACAGGACTCTTGCTCAATAACTCGGTGAAGATGCCAAAGCACTACAACACTCAGGAGGTTTTGAACATTATCCTGACTGAAGTCCACTCATGTGAACCAGGGGGAGAAGCTAACACACAACAGGAATACTACAAAAGTACAACTACAGTAATACCACAAAAATACTACTGATATACTGCCAAAAATATGATATGGAAAAACTACAAAAACCCTGTAGGATTACTACCAAAAAAAGTACAAATAAAAGTACAGTAATAATTTAAAATAAAATACTTCGGAAACAGTACAAAAACTATTCTACAAAACTATTAAAGAAATACAACCAAAGTAATTTTACAAAAATAGGGGCTGGTTATGCCCCCACCAAACATTTTTTTTTACATTAGCATAAGAAGAGTCATTACTGGGTGTTGTTTACACCAGAGTCTGCCTCAGTTTGCAGATCAATGGTGAAACTAATCCAATTAGTTGGATGTCCTTTGGGCATTCTATGTAGGAATGCCAAATAGCTTGATTGTAGTACTTCAAGTGTTAAACACACCAAGTGTTTGTTCAGTTTCTAAATTTCCTACACACCCTGGGACCAGTTGCTATCTCTCCGTGACCCTCGAGTGTGAGATATCTAAACTATCCATCCGTCCATCCATTATCTGCACTGCTTATCCTCAGTAGGGTTGCAGGGGTGCCATCCCAGCTATCTTTGGGCAGTGGGCTGGGGACAGCTTGTGTCATGGCTGCCATGGCGCCCAAATGGCCGCGCCTGTGTGTGTCACGGTTGCCATTGTGCCCAAATGGCCCCGCTCGTGTGGTGCCAGCTGCGGCTCGTTGAGATATTGGCTTTCTGTCTATATAAAGCTCAGCGCTCTCTTGCTTCGGTGGTCAGCCGAAGCAATAAACCTGATAAGCCAGGAAGTCGAATCTCGGATTCAGGAGGAACAGTGTGGTTTTCGTCCTGGCCGTGGAACACTGGACCAGCTCTATACACTTTGCCCCACAGGTCATGGGTTTTGACTCGGTCCTCATTTGCTGATGGTATTTCAAGTCCGGTATTGTTCCCGTTTGTTTTTGTCCTGTTTAATTTCGGGTTCCAGTTTTGTTTCCGTCTGTTTTTGGCCTGTTACTTTCTCCAGTTTTTGTTCCTGTTCTGGTTCCTGACAGTAGTGGCTGGCCCAAAATGGACCCACCGAACACTCACACAAGCGCGGATTGCGAAGATTTGTCAAGTGACGTCACCGTCCCTCAGCTCCTGTTCCAGCAAAGTGAACAGATCATACGGCGTCAGCAGGAGAAATTAGCTAAGCTTACTGAGCTCCTGTCGCGTCGGCTGTCGGCAACGGCCCCGCTTCCCGGGGGCTCTCCTCCTGCCGTGCTGTTGTGTTTCCCGCCCATTCGGCCCACGGACTCGCCCGCCATGGGAATGCTGTGCCTCGAATGGGTTTTTCGGGAAAATTTGGTGCTGATCTGTCGGAGGTCCACGTCGGCCCCTCCGCCGCACACATTGACCAGTTCGCCGCACACGTCAGCCTCTAGGCTGCGTAAGTCGGCCGGCCTCTCCGCCGCACATGTCGGCCTGCCATGCCCAATTGGCCCTGCCCGGTGTGACGCCAGCTGCGGCCCGTTGAGATATTGGCTTTCTGTCTATATAAAGCTCAGCCCTCTCTTGCTTTGGTAGTCAGCCCGTCAAACGAACTTCTTCCCCACAGGTCATGGGTTCTGACTCGGTCCTCTTTTGCTGTTGGTATTATAATAATAATAATAATTTCCTTTGTATTGTCATTCTTTGTAACAATGTACACAGAAGGAAATGTCGATACACCTGACCCGTTGTAGCGAGCCGGTGCAGCCGCAGCCGACAGAGCGCGCCGCCATTTTACCAATGTTATAAGTCTTAGGTATGACTCGGCCGAGGCGCGAACCAGCGACCTCCCAGTCTCAAAGCGGGCGCCCTACCATCTAGGCTATTGTATTGTTCCCGTTTATTTTTGTCCTGTTTAATTTTGGGTTCCAGTTTTGTGTCCGTCTGTTTTTTTCCTGTTTGTTAGTTTGTCCAATTTTTGCTCCCGTGTAGTTTATTTTCGTTATCCTGATTCGTTATCGATCTCTGCGGTCTCTGGCTTCCCGTCTTTCCATGCCAGACTGGCTGCCTAATGTGCATGACTCCCCATTTCCCGTAAAATAAAAGCTTGTGTGAGAACATCACGCGATTGGGTCCTGATCCTTTTTTGGTTCATGACACCCTGAAATGGTTGCCAGCCACTTGCAGGGCACACAGAGACAAACAACTGACTCACATATTCACTCCTCAGGACAATTTGAACAGGCTAATTAACCTGGCAAGCATGTTTTCGGAATGTGGGGGGAAACTGGAGTGCCCGGAGGAAACCCTCGCAAGCACAAGGAGAACATGCAAAGTCCGCAGGAGAAGCCTGCTAGCAGGATTTGAACGCACTTAACACTCAGCTGTTGTGCCTTAATTTTCACCAGTCTACTTTAGTAATAAAAACCAATTTATTACAAAATACTAAAGTAGCAGTTATGTAAAAATGTAAAATAACAGCTGATTTCCAAGAAGCTATAAATCAATTTTTATCGTTTTCAGAAAAAACAACCAATTCAGTTTCATATTGGAGATAAACAAATTAAAACTACTTATAAATTACTCAACAAGGATATTAACGGCCTGACAATACTATTGTTTACCCAGTGAATGTACGATCTGCTGACACGACATGAATATTAGCAATCCTACCTGAAGGTGTTTTTTCAAGTTCGAGTCCTTCGACGCTGACAGGACGTGAACTTTTGGCGGGCAATGGTGTTCATTCCCTTTTTTTTTTCGTGAAGATGAGTTTAGACTTCAGCTTCCACCCTGTAAATGCATTTTTCTCCATGCCTGTTTTTCTGCTAGCCCTGTCAGCAGAGAAGCAATCGTTGATATTGTAGTCATTACGTAAAATGTACCGTAAATTCCGGACTATGGAGTACACCTGATTATAAGCCGCACCTGTCACTTTTGAGGTGATTTGCCAATTTTGTACTTACACAAACCGCACCTATGTATAAGCCGCGTGCGCCTGCATTAAAACTTGTGACACAATCACAAGATTAACCTAGTGTTGATTAGTTTGGTTACTTAAATATTCTTTCTTTTTAAACTATTCAGTATAATTATCTTGTATTATACTCTCAGTGTTTTCATTTGCCCATGTACCTGTGTCCTAGACACATTTATGCTGGGGACGCAACTTTTTTTTCCTTTAAATTGTCATTATCATTTAATTACTTTTTCACAAAGATTTACTGCACTACAAACTTTTCATCGTTATTTTGGTTTTGCGGTTTTTATTTTTCTGCACGCCGATCTTAGCTAACGAGATCTCGTCGCTTCGAGATTACGTCATTGTTGGTGGTAATTGTTGTCAAGCGAAGGTTAAGTCAGTCTTTTTTTTATTAGACAAACGGCTTTTTTGGCTGAATTAATTAAAGAGAGCCTGCTTTCAAACGGCTCATTTGCTTTGATGATTGATATTACAAATTATGTTGTACAAGGAAGTTAATGAAAGAAGGAAGTATAGAAGTACAAAATGATGCAGAAAATAAATTAATAATTTGATGATTAAAACTGACTGAATACGCAGATATCTACTATATTTGTCACTGATTCACAACTTTTATCTTGGTATCACTAAATTTTGGGGTCTCCTAGATCTCTGTCTAGATCCATAAATCTAGCAAGCTAGTTCACGGAATTCAAAATCCCTTAGGGGCAAAATAAACTCCGTACACTACAATATCTCTATTAATCTATTATTTTACATCTATCACATTATCATTATTGAAAGTTCAGTTTTAAAATTATTTCATATATATATATATATATATATATATATATATATATATATATAATATATATGTGTGTGTGTGCAGCACGGCAGCGTGGTTAGCACGTGTGCAGCACAGCTCTAAGTCCTTGGGAACCTCCTGTGTGGGTTCAAATCCAGCCACCGGGCTTCCTGTGCGGAGCCTGCATGTTCTCCCTGTGCTTACGTTGGTTTCCTCCGGCTATCCGGTTTACTCCCACATTCCAAAAACATGCATTTCAGGTGGACTGGCTGGTCCAAATTGTCCCTAAGTGTGAATGAGTGAGTGAATTGTCTATCTTTGGCTGTCAACCACTATCCACTGTTCGATGATCGCTGGGATGGACTCCAGCACTCCCGCTACCCCACTGAGGACAAGCGGTGCAGCTGATAAGATGAGATATATCTATCATGTTTATGGTTCATACCGGCCGCATATGTACACAAAACATTTTCTGGTTTCTCACCCATAACGCCCTTAGTGTTAACATACTCCTTTAATATCATTAAAATTGGTATTTCACTTACCATTGTTCATCCCATGTAATATCTTCATCATCGTTATTAGTGCCTTTCCCCATGGTTCCATCTACCGTTTCTTCCTTGGTGGGCCATGGGGGGTTGTTGAGTCCAAATGAGACATGAACCAAATCTCTAAAACTTATGAAACAGTTAGTGCAACACTTTTACTGTAAAATCAAATTTTACCTTACCTTCTTTGTAGTATTTTCACAATAGTTCCATAGTAATATTTCTGCAGTCTATAATATTTCTTATTGTGGCAATGAAATAGTTTAGTGTTTGTATAGTATTACTATAGTATTTTTGTAGTAGAATTTATATTATTGTAATACTTTGCCATCCCATTTCTTGTTCTTTTTTGGTTAACTGCAAATGAATGGCTGGATTAAACCCTAGAGGTTTAATTCTGACCCAATTGTGGAAAAAATTATTTGATCCATTTTGTTACCACTGTGCTCAGCATCTTTTTCTATAATATATTTTTTATGTATTGTGTGGTATGCATCTTCTTATTCTAAAGCAAAACAATATGCTATGTCTATGTTTATTTGCCTTCAATTAGATATTCATCCTTTTAATAATTTTCTTTTATTTTTATAGCTTATTCATAAAAATACTGTTATATGTTTTGCACAATGCTGACAATTTTTTTGCACTACGATGACTATTGTTTCACCAAATCCATATTACACAAACCTCAACTGTATGTAACATCCTATATGCAAATATTTTTTGTGTAAATATTGTATTAATTATAACTATAACCTTATCTTCTCTGTTCCTTTACCTCACTTGAAGCTGGAGTGTCATGCCAGATTTCATTGTCAGAATATGTTAACCCATTTTGTAACTATGACAGTAAAGGTATATTCTATTCTATTATAAATGGTCTGCATTTATATATTGCTTTTTAAGACCATGAGGAACTCCAAAATCACTATATAATGTGTTGTTTTCCATACTTTTGTCGTAAGTTTTTCATACCCAATTTTCAACGAATTACTTTTATTTAATTAACTTTTACTAACCCTTATCTTTCTGTATTTGTAACTTCCCTACTTGCTCTGCCAACAATCCTTACATAACATTCCTTCCTTATGCGCCCTCTAACACTGGCTTTTTAGCTCACCAGTTTAATGGGAAATTGACATATAACCATCTCACTTAATTTTAGCTTTTTTTCTTCAAACTAATTAATCTACTATTTTAGCTTCACCTATTTAATGTGAAAATGACGTGTATTGATCTACAATGAGTCATCTTACTCATTTGTATTCCACTCAATGAATTTTTCCTCCAAATTCATCGAAAAGAATATATAATTTTGTATAAAAATGCTTTTATCTCAAATTAATCTATTCCAATTCACTCAATTTTATTTTTCCTCCTCTTTACAGTCCTTAATTTTCCAATTTTGAACTGTAAACCGGAATATTCTTATCTTTTTTGTTATTATTTTATCTTTTCTTGGTGTTATTCTAAATTCACTCCTGAATTTATCGTTTTCCAATTGAAAAACAAAAAAAATTTTGGACCGGAAAAAATATTTTGGGGAACTCCATAGGCCTGCGGCCATTACGTTGCACACCGTTCGTGTGAAACACCAATCTTCCAAAAAGTGGACGTTTTTGATTCCTTACGAGATGTGCTATCGGTTCCACCTAAAACAATACATTTCAAACGGTCTTACTCTTTTAAAAAAAAAAACGTTTTTTCGTTCCAAAGAGCACCTTCACTTGTGACGTTTTTTCGTTTTTTTCTTCGATTTTTTTCTATTATTATTATTTTTTTAGTTACGTGGGCTGATTAAACGCTAGCGCAAGACAATACATAAGACAAGAAAAATAAGAATAGAGGATAGAATACAAAAACATTTCACAACATTAAACGGACAATGAGACATAGACAGAGGGCCCACAAAAATTAGCTTAATTTAATCTAATTTAGTCAGTGTACACTATCTGAAACCATGCAGTTTATTCAAACCTTTTGTTAATTTTTTCCTCCACAGTGGGGGGTTGTTTGTTTTTCCGTTTTTTCACGACCCATTGTTTGAGGCAGAGTTTTTTTTTCCTCCCCCTTCCTGTGCGGGTTTTCAGTCACCTGGAGCGTCACAAACCAGTTGGTTTGAGTTTTTACAATATTCGTACTGTCTTAGGTGACCTTTTGCATCCGAAATTCGTCACAAACTGATTAGTTTGAGTGTTAAAATAATTGTATCTTCTTAGATGCTTTTTTTGTCATCTGAATTCGTCACAAACTAATTTAGTTTGAGTTTTTCCCAAACTAATTTCGCCTGAGTATTAAGATACTTGTATTTTCTTAGATGCTATTGTCGACACTATTTCCTGCCCTCTGTGGAAAAACACAATTTATCTTATTGTAAAAATGGCTTCATCTAAAGATTATTCTAAATTTTATATTAATAAATGCTTTTTACATGAGCAAGTACACCAATCTGGTTCGAATGAAGCCCGTTTTGAGCCGACTCCAAAGCATTTCGGATGCTAACCTCGGTTACTATCCATGTGCTTTCTTCATCCGAATCCTTCTGAATCGGCAAAAAACATAGAACATCCGGAAAGTTTCGGCACCAATTGTTAAAGTTAATCATTATAAAGACTCTTTGGTTCCTGTATTACACAAGTAAAACACAGATATTAAGTTAAATCATTGTCCCTAACGGAGGAGCACTGCCTGGAGGCCAATTTGGCCAAGTGTCCTCGACAGAGAGAGAGACTTGTCTGGTCGGGCGTGCCTTTTATTATTCGTCACAGGAAACAGGAAAAGGAACACACACACATGAGCACAACTTCACAATAAAATAATATAAGATTGATAAACCTGATAAGCCAGGAAGTCGAATCTCGGATTCAGGGGGAACAGTGTGGTTTTCGTCCTGGCCGTGGAACACTGGACCAGCTCTATACACTCTGCAGGGTCTTTGAGGGTGCATGGGAGTTTGCCTGTATTACTATACATGTGTTTTGTGGATTTGGAGAAGGCATTCGACCGTGTTCCTCGGGAGGCCCTGTGGGGGGTGCTTTGGGAGTATGGGGTACCGCACAGTCTTTTTCGGGCTGTGCGGTCCCTGTATGCACGGTGCCAGAGTCTGGTCCGCATTGCCGGCAGTAAGTCGGATTCGTTCCCGGTGAGGGTTGGGCTCCGCCAGGGCTGCCCTTTGTCACCAATTCTGTTCATAACTTTTATGGACAGAATTTCTAGGTGCAACCTTGGCGGGGATGGAGTCCAGTTTGCGGGCCTCAACATTGCGTCACTGCTTTTTGCAGATGACGTGGTGCTGTTGGCTTCCTCAGGCCGTCATCTTCAGCTCTCGCTGGAGCGATTCGCAGCTGAGTGTGAAGCGGCCGGGATGCGGATCAGCACCTCCAAGTCCGAGGCCATGGTACTCAGTTGGAAAAGGGTGGTATGCTCCCTACGGGTTGGTTAGGAGGTCTTGCCCCAAGTGGAGGAGTTGTTCACGAGTGAGGGTAGGATGGAACAGGAGATCGACAGACGGGTCGACGCAGCGTCTGCCGTCATTCGGACCCTGTACCAGTCCGTCGTGGTGAAGAGGGAGCTAAGCCGAAAGGCAAAGCTCTCGATCTACCGGTCGATCTACGTTCCTACCCTCACCTATGGTCATGAACTTTGGGTCATGACCGAAAGAACACGATCCCGGATACAAGTGGCCGAAATGAGTTTCCTCCGCAGGGTGGCTGGGTTCTCCCTTAGAGATTAGGTGAGAAGCTCAGTCATCCAGGAGGGACTCGGTGTAGAGCCACTGCTCCTCCACGTTGAGAGGAGCCAGTCGAGGTGGCTCGGGGATCTAATAAGGATGCCTCCTGGACGCCTCCCTCGGGAGGTGTTCCGGGCATGTCCCACCGGCAGGAGGCCCCGGGGGCTACCCAGGACACGTTGGAGAGACTATGTCTCTCGGCTGGCTTGGGAACGCCTTGGGGTCCCGTCGGATGAGCTGGAGAAGGTTGCTGGGGATAGGGACGACTGGGCTTCCCTTTTAACGCTGCTGCCCCCGCGACCCGACCTCGGATGGATGGATGGATGGATGGAAGATTGATAAACGTACAAAAGAGGTAGTTAGACTGATGATTGAAACGTTACTTTATGTGTGTGTGTGTGTGTGTGTGTGTGTGTGTGTGTGTGTGTGTGTGTGTGTGTGTGTGTGTGTGTGTGTGTGTGTGTGTGTGTGTGTGTGTGAGAAAGATTGTTTTTATATTTAGGAATATAAAAACAAGTTATTTTCATTGCATTGAATTCTGAGAAATGTACATCCAAAACAGCCAACATTACAGTGCAACACTTTTACTGTATAATCAAATTTTACCTTATTCCCATTGTAGTATTTTCACGATAGTCCTATAGTAATATTTCTGTAGTCTACAATATTTCTTATTGTGACCATGAAATAGTGTAGTGTTTGTATAGTATTACTATAGTATTTTTGTAGTAGAATTTATATTATTGTAATACTTTGCCATCTCATTTCTTGTTCTTTTTTGGTTAACTGCAAATGAATGGCTGGATTAAACCCTAGAGGTTTAATTCTGACCCAATTGTGGAAAAATGTATTTGAATAATTTGTTTACCACTGTGCTCAGCATCTTTTTCTATAATATAATTTTTATGTATTGTGTGGTATGTATCTTCTTATTCTAAAGCAAAAAATTAACGCTTGTTATGTCCATGTTTATTTGCCTTCAATTAGTTATTCATCCTTTTAATAATTTTCTTTTATTTCTATAGCTTATCTATAAAAATACTGTCTTTGTTTTGCAATCTTTTGCACTACAATGACTATTTTTTCACCAAATGCATATTACACAAACCTCAACTGTATGTAACATCCTACATGCAAATATTTTTGTGTGTAAATATTGTATTAATTATAACTATAACCTTATCTTCTCTGTTCCTTTACCTCACTTGAAGATGGATTGTCATGCCAAATTTCGTTGTCACAATATGTTAACCCATTTTGTAACTATGACAGTAAAGGTATATTCTATCCTATTATAAATGGTCTGCATTTATATAGTGCTTTTCAAGACCATGAGGAACTCCAAAAACACTATATAATGTGTTATTTTTCATACTTACCCAATTTTCAACTAATTATTTTTTAATTTAATTAACTTTTCCCCTTTACATTTCTTTCTTTTCTTACTTGTATGCTCCTTCTTTCTCTTTTCCATAATGTTTACTTTCTTTTCCCCTTTTTACTTTCTTTTACTAACCTTATCTTTCTGTATTTGTAACTTCCCCACTTGCTCTGCCAACAATCCATTCTCAACATAACATTCCTTCCTTCTGTGCTCCTTCACACTGGCTTTTTAGCTCACCAGTTTAATGGGAAATTGACATATAACCATCTCACTTAATTTTAGTTTTTTCCTTCAAACCAATTAAATGTACTATTTAGCTTCACCTATTTAATGTGAAAGTGACGTGTATTGATCTACAACGAGTTATCTTACTCATTTGTATTCCACTCAATGAATTTTTCCTCCATATTCATTGAAAAGAAAGTATGTATTGACGCTATTTCGATATTTTTGGATAAAAATGCCTTTATCTCAAATTTATCTATTCCAATTCACTCAATTTGATTTTTTCTCCTCTTTACAGTCCTTAATTTTCCAATTTTGAACTGAAAACAAGGAATATTTTTATCTTTTTTGTTACTATTTTATCTTTTCTTGGTGTTATTCTGGCACTAACTTAATTTAACGCATCTAAAATAACTCAAACATAATTTTTAAAAACTTTTCACTCCAAATTTATCGTTTTCCAATTGAAAAACAAAAAAAAATTTTGGGACCGGAAAAAATATTTTTGGGGAACTCCATAGGTCTGCGGCCATTACATTGCGAACTGTTCGTGTGAAACACCAATCTTCCAAAAAGTGGACGTTTTCGATTCCTTACGAGATGTGCTATCAGTTTCACCTAAAACAATACATTTTAAACGGTCTTACACTTTTTAAAAAAAAGTTTTTCTCGTTCCAAAGAGCACCTTTACTTGCAACGTTTTTTCTTTTTCTTCGATCTCTTCTATTTATTTTTTTTAGTTACGTGGGCCGATTAAACGCTAGCGCAAGACAACACATAAGAGAAGAAAAATAAGAATACAGGACAGAATACAAAATATTTCACAACATTGAACAGAACATGAGACATGGGGGGCCAGACAAAATTTAGTTTAGTTTAATTTAGTCAGTGTACACTATCTGAAGCCATGCGTTTACACAATTGCTGAGTTTTGGTTGTTTTTTCTACACAATTCTCACAGGGGAAAGCCGCCATCCATGACATTAACTCTAATTTAATTAAAGAGGACGTTGTCGCCCTTGATTAAATAATATTTCTCCACAGCATTTTAACTGAACAGGAACGTGCATTTTTTGGGCCTGTGGGCGGACTCTTCGTGTAAGTTATCACGTACTTACATAACGTTTAATTTACCCGTCTCATACATCTGAAACCGTTTCAAACTAAAAATATAGTTTGAATAAAAGAATGCCCCCTAATTTTAACTGGCACTCTCTTAGGTGTAGAGTATTTTTTCTTTTTCTTTGTACCTAGGAATTTACTGGCATTTCATGCTTTCCCGCGCGTTTTTCCTGCCTCACTAGCGCCCCCCCCCCCCCCCCCCCTCGGTTCATTACATTACAAAATGGCTTATTCTTAAAATTATTCAAAATTTATATATTAATAAATGTATTTTACCTGAGTAAGTACACCAGCCTGGCTTGAAAGAAGCTTGTTTTGAGCCGATCTCAACGCATCTCGAATGCTAACCTCGGTTGCTATCCGCCATTTTGCTTTTGTTCCATGTGCTCTCAATTCTTCATCTGAATCCTTCTGAATCGGTAAAAAACAAATCCACCCGGAAATTTTCGACACCAATTGTTAAAGTAAAATTTTATATAAACTCTTTAGTGGCTGTATTACCCAAGTAAAAAGTATTAAGTATTAAGTTTTAAAATCCCCTCGAGGATGACCCAGCCCTGTCGGGATGGCATGTTGCCAAAAACGTGTCTCCGACAGAACTGGGGACTTCCGGTCAGGTGTGGTTTTATTGACACAAACAGGAAAAGGAACACACATGAGCGCGACTTTACAATAAAAGAATATAAGATTGATAAACGTATAAAAGATATAATTAGACTGATGTTTGAAATGTGACTTTATGTGTGTGTGTGTGTGTGTGTGTGTGTGTGTGTGTGTGTGTGTGTGTGTGAGAAAGATTGTTTTTATATTTAGGAATATAAAAACAAGTTATTTTCATTGCATTGAATTCTGAGAAATGCACATATCCAAAACGGCCAACTTTACACCTAGTCCAGGCTGTAAGTTCCACGATTGTGACTGCGGGGGTTTGGGGTTTTTAAGGGTTATTGATCTATCTTCGTTATTCATTATCCATTATCCGTTATCGGTCAGTTCATAATACGCTACAAAGCCTAGGAGCCGGGACACTTACTCTCAGCCAAAAGGCCAAGCTAGGGTCCTAGCCCTAAAGCCTTGCTGCGATCATTGCGAATGCACCGTTCCCGGAGGTACTGCAATACCGGGCCGATGCGTGGAGTGGACAGAGCAAGCTCATATTCCATCTCCGAAATGCAAAAATCAAAAACACAGCCATCGGTATAGTCCAAGACCTTCAGCTGACATAGAAGAATTTCTTGCTTTAATCGCTTCCTTGCAACGAGAACCGATCTTATATGCATTACTGCATGGATAGTACACAGTTCTAGAACCACAGTAGGCATCATTATTCGAAAATGATACCCGTAATTAACGTATGATGCAGACTTGTAAAGTCCGGGTCCCGTTGAAAGTAATCCAAGGAAACAAAATGTATATTTCCAAAGTTAAGGATGGGAAAAATATATATCCACTATTGTCCACTGCGACAACAGACAGATCTACCAGTAACTCAGCTTTACCCCAATTCCCATCAGCCCGCGTTTGCTCCGCCCCTTCTTTTCTATTCGTCTGTAGAACACATAACAGAATACATTTCTAAAATAAATACATTACCAAAATATACAGTTGCAAATACATATTTACGAAGAAAGACGGTACACCGAGAGAGTTTTCAAAGGTTTAATAATAATAATATAACTTTCATCCCAAACCGTGCCTTTGAAAGGTACCAACACGCTAGTAGGATCACGCTCTCAATGTATCAAGCATGCCTATAAAAAATAAGCATCCCGTAATTGTGAAATTCACAGAAGAATGTCCTCAACTTCCACCTCATAACTATCGCCATCAAGGGCGTCTTTCTCATTATCGGAACGTACCTTGACTTTACAGACAATATATGCTTAAACTTAGAGGTCGCAGTCTTTCTTGGCGCACATATTCTACTGGTCTTAATCTTACTTTTTATACTCCAGCGCCGCTGGTGGCCGTTAGAAAAATTCCATAAATTGGCCGCATCACTAAATAAGCCGCAGGGCTGAACATTTGGGGAAAACGTAGCGGCTTATAGTCCGGAATTTACGGTAAATGTAAATGTTCGGCATTTATATAGCGCTTTTCAAGTCAATTAATACCTCCCAAAGCGCTTTACAACGTGCTTCAAACTTTCCCTTTTACACACACTAACTAGCAGCATCAGCCATGCAAGGCAACTACCTGCTCATTGGGGGCATTAGGGATTCAGTGTCTTGCCTAAGGACACTTCGACATATAACGCAGAGCAGCCGGGAATCGAACCTACGACCTCTTGATCCCAAGATGAGCGCCGAGTAAAGCGGATGGCAAATAATAATAATGATAATAAAATAATGACGATGAAAAGCCAAAAACATACAAGCCACAGCAAACTAAACGAATACATGAAGAAAAACTAATTAAATTAATAAAAGGGGCCAAAGATGGCACAACCTCGCACAAATTGTAATCCTGTTAAGTTACCCCCATGCTTTCAGAATGTAACTGTAATCTGAATACTTAGTTTTTGCCTGTACTGTAACGGTTTACAGTTACTTTTATTTTGTATCCTTTTACCGTAACGCCGCTCCATGTAATTCGTTACTCCCCAATCCTGGTTAGGGGCTGGTCACACAGACATTTGCGGCTGAATCACGGCTAAAATTTTGCGTTTTTTTTTTGCCCGTGGTTGCCCGGGATGGAAAATGCGCAAAATTTGACAACCCGCCGTTCGTCTGTGGTATGGCCGGAAAAAAGACGCCGGCGACTGTTCCGCTTCCTCATCGCGTCATTTTCTCGTGTGGACCACGGGTATAAAAGCTCCCGAGACGGTGTTGTGCCCAAATCCGACTCCTACGCAACAGGCTCACCCCCCCACCCCCTCACCCCCTCGCGTGAACGCGCATTCTGCTGCGATCGCTTTTGACCTTTTCATCCGCGTTAACAAACGCATTTTGTAGAATACGATCGCACTTTATTGTTTAAATAAACGCGTGATATAGACTAGGATCTCCCAATTATTATAATTAGCTCGCTTTATTGTTTTAATAAGCGTTTAATATAGAATACGATCGCTTCTGATGAAAGCGCAGCAGAATGCGCGTTCACGCGAGGGGGGAAGGATTTACCGTTCGATTACGCTCACAACAAAAATAAAGACGGAATGGATTATGTTGTATTACATTCCCAACGATTGCAAGACGAAGTGAATTTGGTTATATGTTCGCCATTACATTTCCTATAAGTGAGATAAAACGAGGTATAAATAGTTGGTGAAGCGAGGAAATGCAAATCTCGGCAGGAATGTAATTATCGGGCTGCAGAATTCATAAACGCTCTAGACACAGTCCCGTGAATATCAAGATTTCAAGCTATGGCATCATATTTATTTTATTATCTTGAATAGAAATGTTAAGAACTAAATATGGATTAAGACGAGATCAGTACGCTGACGGGGAGGGGTTTATTGAGAGTAATTGTTTTATCTATTATTCTAATTATTCATTATCGATCAGTTCATAACACGTTACAAAGCTTAGGAGCCGGGACTCTTACTCTCGGCCAAAAGGGGTTTTTGGGGTTTTTAAGGGTTATTGATCTATTTTCGTTATTCATTATCCATTATCCGTTATCGGTCAGTTCATAATACGCTACAAAGCCTAGGAGCCGGGACACTTACTCTCAGCCAAAAGGCCAAGCTAAGGTCCTAGTCCTAAAGCCATGCTGCGATCATTGCGAATGCACCGTTCCCGGAGGTACTGCAATACCGGGCCGATGCGTGGAGTGGACAGAACAAGCTCATATTCCATCTCCGAAATGCAAAAATCAAAGATGGTGACTTCATAGAAAGTAAGGGGTTTTTAAGGGTTATTTATCTATCTTCGTTATTCATTATTCATTATCCGTTATCGGTCAGTTCATAATACGCTACAAAGCCTAGGAGCCGGGACACTTACTCTCAGCCAAAAGGCGAAGCTAAGGTCCTAGCCCTAAAGCCTTGTTGCGATCATTGCGAATGCACCGTTCCCGGAGGTACTGCAATACCGGGCCGATGCGTGGAGTGGACAGAGCAAGCTCTTATTCCATCTCCGGAATGCAAAAATCAAAGCTAAAAGGCCAAGCTAAGGAACTAGCATCAAAGCCAAAAGGCCAAGCTAAGGACCTGGTATCAAAGTGATCGCAAACGCCATGATGTTTAAAGTCCACAGTCCAGGGTACGGCTTTTTGGCCAAGCTAAGGACCTAGCTTCAAAGCCTTGCTACGACCATTGTCAAGGCACCGAAAGATTTATTCGAAATGAAGAGAAACTACGCTGACGGTGATCCATGTTCACCCCCTTGACGTCACGAGCACAAATGACGTGTCTCGGCAAATCGCGCTGTATATACGCGGAGAAAGGCGTTTGACTGTCACACGCGTAACACGCTAATTTCACGTAATAACACCGCGATACAGGCGCAGAACATGCAATTACCATGCTCCGCCCACGATTACCCGCTGAAATTTCCCGTCCTACCCATGTGTAACTACGCCCTGGCCGCGGCCAGAGCACGTCGTTCCGCGTCATTTCCGCGTCATTACCTCGTGTTGACCACGTGTGCGGCACGCGGTTTAACACGTGCTCAAACTTTTGAGCAGCTCAAAAGTTTTGAACGCGGCCAACCACGTGAAAATTTCCGACCGCGAGTAAAGCACTGCTCTATCTCGTCTATATGGCGGTCTCAAAACGTCCAACAGCGCCCAATGACATCTGCTTCACGGTCAGAAGTTTACGGCTGCGATCCAGCCTCGATAAACTCGTGAAAGGCTGTGTCCACGCGCTCTCAAGAATTGAGCAGCGCAAAATATTTTTTTGCGCTGCCACCCGCGCGCGAATTTCCGACCTCGTGTTATGCACTACCATATTTCGTCTGAATGGCGATCTCAATGCGTCCTATAGCGTCCGCCTCAAAGTCAGAAATTTCTGGCCGTGATTCAGCCGCAAATGTCTGTGTGACCGGCCCCTACATGGCACTTTTGTGTTAGTTTTGTGACATTTAGGTCACATAGTTGTGCTTTGTATTCAGGCACCCTGGGCAGCTCTGCGGGTCGAAGGGGGTGTATTTTTGGGTGTAATTTTGTAGAATTTCTGCTGTCTGATTTTTGTGGTATTTCTGTAGAAGTTTTATCGTATTACTGTACTTTTATTTTGTGGTATTTTGTAGTATTGCCCTAGGATATTTTTAGTAGTGCATCTGTAGTATTTTTGTAGTATTATTGTAGTTGTACTATTGTAATATTCCTGTCGTGTGTTATATCTTCTCCCTCGAAGTCACAAGAGCGGACTTCAGCCAGGATCATGTACAAAGCCTCTATAGTGTTGTAGTCCTTTGGCATCTTCACTTATTAGTTGAGTGAGTTATTGAGCAAGAATCCTGTGCACAAGCTCTTTATGCATGTATCAACACCACACCTACCACATTCCATTTAAACAAGCCCAACTTCCTGCGTTTACAGGACAATGGTGACAAGATAGGTTGTTAAATGGTTAGTTTTAAATAGCACAGCCTTTTGGCTGTCTGCTGGTCATTCTCCAGGGGCAAGAAAATTCTTGGTACTTCTAATGTTAATCTCTAAGAGCAGAGGTTTCAAACTCATCATGACTAGGAGCCACGTGGTAGAAAAAAATAGTCACAGGGCCCGGACGACTAAATTAAAGAGAGGAAAAAAAGTGAACAAGAGAGCAAGTGTCACGATTGCCATGGCGCCCAATTGGTCCCCGCCGTGTGGCGCCAGGTTCTGTCACGGTTGCCACGGCGCCCAATTGGCCCCGCCCACTGACACCAGCTGAAACGCGTTGACGGATTGCTGCCAGACACATAAACGCGGTCTTGCGTGTTGCCTGGTGTCAAAGCGTCTGTGAAACTTTTGCTAGACTCTGTGTGTTATTCCAAGTCATGTGAATCTCTGGTTTTGCCTGTGTTTTGATCCTGTTTTATTTTTTTGGCCCGTTCTGTTTGATTTCAATCTACTTCCACGACCATAGATCCCTGGATCGAGTGTGCGCGCATTCCTCTTCTCCCCAATAAATTGTGTGTAACATTACGCGATAGGGTTCTCATTTCTGTTTCCTGGCCTGGTTTGTGACAGCAAGATAGAAAGAGAGAGAAGGAGAAAGAAAATGAGAAAGGGAGAGATAAAAATGGAAAGAAAAAAAGAGAAATAGACAGAACAGAAGAAAGTGAGAGAAAGCAAGAGAGAACACAGAGAGAGGGGGGGAGACCGAGAGAACAAAAGAAAGAAAACAAGAGAAAGAGAAGAAAATAAGAGTGCAAAAGACAGAGAGAAAAAACTGTATAGACACAAGAGACAGGGAAAGAAAGAGACATGAGAGAGAGAGACAGAGAGAGAGAGAGAGAGAGAGAGACAGAGAAAGAGAGAGAGAGAAAGAGAGAGAGAACAAAGCAAGAGAGAAAAAGGTAGAGAAAATTGAGAGGGGGAGATAGAGAAATGGAACAGAAAGGGAGAAAAGAGATAGAATGAAAAAGTAAAAAAGAGAGAGAAAATAAAATGAAGAGAAATGAAGAGGGAAACAGTGAAATATAGAGAGAGGGGGGAGAGCCTGAGAAAACAAAAGAAAGAAAACAAGAGAAAAGGAAGAAAATGGGAGTGCAGAAGACAGAGAGAAAAAACTGAATAGAAACAAGAGACGGGGAAAGAAAGAGAAATAAGAGAGAGAGAGAGAGAGAGAGAGAGAGAGAGGGAGAGAGGGAGAGAGAGAGAGAGAGAGAGAGAGAGAGGGAAGGAAAGAGAAAAAGTATTTTTCCCAGATTTTCTCTTGTGCTTCTCTGGGTGTTGTCTCTTGGGCTAAATTAAAAACCTTGGTGGGCCTGATCCAGCCCGCACACCGTCTCTCTGTCCTCTTGTGTTAAGTATTTTGTGAAACAAAGACCTTTGACCTGAACGAATGTAATCTCACCCAGAGTGACTCAGTCAAAAATTTAGGTGTCATTTTTTACCCTGATCTGTACTTTCAAACACACAGTTATTGGTCCATCTAAATGCAGTGACTTGTTCTCAAAAACTGCTCTGAACATTGATAAAAGTAATATCATCACCCAGAGTGACATCGTGAATTTAGGTGTCACATTTGACCCTGATCTGTCCTTTCAAACACACGTTAAGAATATTATTAGAACAACCTTTTTCCATCTTCGCATCATTGCTAAAATTCGCCCTACGCTGTCTCAGTCGGATGCGGAGATTATAATTCATGCGTTTGTTGCCTCCCGTCTCGATTAATGTAATGCACTACTCTCCAGTCTCCTGAAGTCCAAAATCAAGAGCCTTCAGCTGGTACAAAATGCTGCAGCGAGGCTTTTACCCAAGACAAGAAAGTTTGATCACATTACCCCGATTTTAGCTAACCTGCATTGGCTCCCTGTTAGCTTAAGATGTGATTTTAAGGTTCTTTGGGTAGTATACAAAATCATGCATGGACTTGCTCCCTCATATCTTTCAGATTTAACTTCCCCCCATGTGCCGGTCCAGAGCCTTCGCTCTGAAAATGCTGGTCTACTAGTGATCCAAAGAGCAAAGAAGAGATCCGCACGTTCGAGAGCGTTCTCCATTCGGGCCCCGGTGCTTTGGAATGCTCTTCCCCCTGAGATTTAAACTGCAACCTCAGTGGAAATGTTTAAATCTAAGCTTAAAACACACTTCTATTCTATAGCATATGAATAACCTATTTTTCATGTTGACAATATCTGTGTATCTGTGTATTATTTGACCTCATGTAGGTTTAAGATCAGGTGATGGTGTCATAATAGTCTGTGTTTGCAATAATCTGTGGTCTTGCAACCCTTTGAGACTCTTGTGATTAAGGGCTATACAAATAAACATGACTTGACTTGCTTCTTGAATCTTATGATGACTCCTCGAGGTCTCGGGTTGTCTCGTTGAAGCTTTTTCACCCTGTGCACGACTTCAATCGCAGCAGGCAGCCTTTTTTCTCCTCCGGTAGAACGGCTTGGCAGATGCTGATGACCCAGGCGGAACCTCCTCTATCTTCTCTTCTAGTAATCCTTGGGACACAGATTCCAATCACACTGCATTACAGCTCGCAGACCCGGTTCGCAGATTTCACAACCGCCACCTTGTTTGTTTTGCCTTTTTTTTCCATGTGCGCGACCTTCTTGTTCAGAGTTTTGACCTCACACTGAAACGACGCCATGTTTTCTTCCATTTATTGCCCATGTTGTTTAAGCTTGTTTAAAATCTGTCACAACTGCTGTTTATAAAGTCAGTCAGTGTCTGGCAAGATGGTCCATGAGAAGCCCAAGGTCTTCGTTTGAATTCAGTGCAGGTTTCTTGGAGAGTGGCGGCTTACTTCGGGTTTTGGCCAGAGATATCGCTGAGATGAGCTCCATCACCCCTACTACCCTTCTGAGGATAAGCAATGCAGATAATGGATGGATGGATATCGATTAAAGCAACAAAAAAATTTAAACGGCTGTTTTGGAGCCAAAAGAGTTCTCTAAACAGAGCTAAAATTCACTTTAATAGCTATTACAAAATAGGAGCATAACAAATTTTATAAATCAATGAATAATTATTTATATGCATAAGATCTCATTTTTATTGGTAATATATGGATTCAAGTTAAAAAATGTATACTTGGGACCCAAGGGAGTCTCTAAAAAGAGTAAAAAAATTCCCAACAGTGTCACGGAGTGGAGTGGAAGGGGGGTGACCGGACCAGAACGGAGGCAGGAAGGGAGAACTCAATTGCGTGACGATCCAAAACTTTTATTTACCAAAATAAAAGTTGTCCATAACTCAGGGACAAGACAGAACAAACAGGTTTTAACAAAACGTGCAAACACAGGCTTCTTCCAACTCAACACAACAGGACAAGGCATAACAGAACGGACAATGTGTATATAATGAGCCAGCACCCGCAAAGCCCACAATCCAGCCTTAAATAGCAGACACGCGATTAGTTGAACTGCTTCAGCTGGTGCCCAGGGGGCGGGGCAGACCGGTCGCCAAGGCGACCATGACAGAGCCCCCCCTTTAAGGGACAGCTCCCGAGGTCCCAAAAAGAAAAAATTACTACCTCGCGCCCCGGAATGGTTCGACGCTCACGATTGGGGCAACCCCGCTCCCTCCTCCGAACACGCAGGAACGGGGAGAGGCAGGCGCCATCTGCGTCGGGCGGATCGGAATCAGCGCTCGGCAGGGGGGGTCCGGCGGGCAAACTGGACAGGCGAAAACAGACAGGCAGAACCGGCGAGAACAGGACAGGTAAACAAGGGAGTCGGACAGGCAGATTCAGAAGAGTCGGACTCAGGACAGGCAGATTCAGAAGAGTCGGACTCAGGACAGGCAGATTCAGAAGAGTCGGACTCAGGACAGGCAGATTCAGAAGAGTCGGACTTAGGACAGGCAGATTCAGAAGAGTCGGACTCAGGACAGGCAGATTCAGAACAGGCAAGACAGGACAGGCGGAATCAGAACAGGCAAGACAGGACAGGCGGAATCAGAACAGGCAAGACAGGACAGGCGGAATCAGAACAGGCAGACTGCAGGCAGGGCGGAATCAGTACAGGCAGACTGCAGGCAAGCCGGAGAGTCGAACAGGGCAGGCAGGCCGGAGAGTCGAACAGGGCAGGCAGGCCGGAGAGTCGAACAGGGCAGGCAGGCCGGAGAGTCGAACAGGGCAGGCAGGCCGGAGAGTCGAACAGGACAGGCGAAAACAGGACAGGCGGAGTTGGACTGGCAGGCAGCGGAGTCGTAGTCGGACTGGCAGGCAGCGGAGTCGGAGTCGGACTGGCAGGCAGCGGAGTCGGAGTCGGACTGGCAGGCAGCGGAGTTGGAGTCGGACTGGCAAGCAGCGGAGTCGGAGTCGGACTGGCAGGCAGCGGAGTCGGAGTCGGACTGGCAGGCAACGGAGTCGGAGTCGGACTGGCAGGCAACGGAGTCGGAGTCGGAATGGCAGGCAGCGGAGTCGGACTGGCAGGCAGCGGAATCGGAGTCGGACTGGCAGGCAGCGGAGTCGGAGTCGGACTGGCAGGCGGCGGAGTCGGAGTCGGACTGGCAGGCGGCGGAGTCGGAGTCGGACTGGCAGGCGGCGGAGTCGGAGTCGGACTGGCAGGCGGCGGAGTCGGAGTCGGACTGGCAGGCGGCGGAGTCGGAGTCGGACTGGCAGGCGGCGGAGTCGGAGTCGGACTGGCAGGCGGCGGAGTCGGAGTCGGACTGGCAGGCGGCAGAGTAGGAGTCGGACTGGCAGGCGGCAGAGTCGGAGTCGGACTGGCAGGCGGCAGAGTCGGAGTCGGACTGGCAGGCGGCGGAGTCGGAGTCGGACTGGCAGGCGGCGGAGTCGGAGTCGGACTGGCAGGCGGCGGAGTCGGAGTCGGACTGGCAGGCGGCGGAGTCGGAGTTGGACTGGCAGGCGGCGGAGTCGGAGTCGGACTGGCAGGCGGCGGAGTCGGAGTCGGACTGGCAGGCGGCAGAGTCGGAGTCGGACTGGCAGGCGGCAGAGTCGGAGTCGGACTGGCAGGCGGCAGAGTCGGAGTCGGACTGGCAGGCGGCAGAGTCGGAGTCGGACTGGCAGGCGGCAGAGTCGGAGTCGGACTGGCAGGCGGCAGAGTCGGAGTCGGACTGGCAGGCGGCAGAGTCGGAGTCGGACTGGCAGGGGGCAGAGTCGGACTGGCAGGACGGGGAGTCGGACTGGCAGGACGGGGAGTCGGACTGGCAGGACGGGGAGTCGGACTGGCAGGACGGGGAGTCGGAATGGCAGGCGTCAAATCCTCCCGGGACCCCATTCAAGGCACAGCATAGGCCACGACAGGCGGGGCCGTGGTTCGAACGGGGAGGGAAGGATACCTCAATGAGTGCTTGCCAAACGGCATCCTCCAGCTCTCCCCAAATCGCGCAGGGATCGTTCGCTGAGTTCAAATGCTGGCTGGCTCATTCTGTCACGGAGTGGAGTGGAAGGGGGGTGACCGGACCAGAACGGAGGCAGGAGGCAGGAAGGGAGAACTCAATTGCGTGACGATCCAAAACTTTTATTTACCAAAATAAAAGTTGTCCATAACTCAGGGACAAGACAGAACAAACAGGTTTTAACAAAACGTGCAAACACAGGCTTCTTCCAACTCAACAAAACAGGACAAGGCATAACAGAACGGACAATGTGTATATAATGAGCCAGCACCCGCAAAGCCCACAATCCAGCCTTAAATAGCAGACACGCGATTAGTTGAACTGCTTCAGCTGGTGCCCAGGGGGCGGGGCAGACCGGTCGCCAAGGCGACCTTGACAAACAGTAGCTTTCAAAATAAATTTGCATAATGTATTTTATGATTATTATTTATAAATTTTGTGCATAATGATTTAATATTGTTGGTACTATTTCATTAAAAAAAGCAAAACAACAAATTATTCCAAAGAGCCATTTGGGATATTAGGTCACAGAACCGAAGGAGCTGGTTTTCTGAAAGGGTTGCAATTTCCATCCCTAGCTATACAAATTTAATAGCATAATACATTTTATACATAAATGATTGATAAATAATATCTCATTCTTATTGTTGGTGTACGGATTAAAAGCTGTTTTGGAGCCAAAAGAGCACACTCATTTTAGTCAGCCGAACCGAAAGAGCCCGTTCTCTAAAAAGAGCCGGAATTTCCATCAATGGCTATTCTAATGTCGAATGGTTTGTAAGTTATATCCTTTAACCAGCGTGGTCGTATGGGGGACCATTTCCAGTGGTGCGTCTTGGTCAAGTACAGCCTGGTGATACCCATCCCTCTCCAGGCCAACAAATGTTTCTACATTGATTTTATAAACCAATTATTTTTTCTATTTTTTACATACGTATTCATTATTGTTGGTAATATCTAACCAAATAAATCCTTATAATAATCTAAAAAGCCGTTAGGGAGCCAAAATAGCTTTGTTTTTTTTTATGGTTTTTATTTTGGCCGCGCTGAAAAACCCGCTTCCCTAAAAAAAGTCGGAATTGCTCAAGGCGGAGCCTGTATATGTATCAAATCTGGGTGGAAAGAAGCGTTCAATTTCAGCCGCGTAATTAGTAGGGTTCTACACTAACCAACTCAAAAAACAAAGTTTCTGGGACATTTTTTCGACGGATTATGAAAACTCCCTGGAATTTCATACAAATGCTAAGAAGAAACCAGACAACCGCCGGACTGTTTCTGCAATTCCTCGTTTCTCTCCACTCAAATGACGCTACAGGTGAATTTGTTGTCCGGTTTTCTTGCTGGAATGTTTCGTTATTGTCATTTTTTATACGTGTATTTCCAACCATTTGAGGTTAAGAAAGTTAAGGGTGCTGAGCACCAGGGCCGTTGCGAGACATGAGACTATTACCCCCAAACTGTTTTTGCACAGCTCCGTTTTCAGGGGTTTTCAGGGACGTGTTCCAGCGTTTTTAAAAAGGTACACTTTATCCTGTATTTTGGTGGTTATTTGTTGTACTATAAAGTCAATATTTTGAATAGACTTTTTGTTGTGTCGTGCAGGGATTCCAGTTTAAAGTTGCTCTTTATGAAAAAGTTTAAATTAGTTAAAACTTCACGACAGAGAGAAAAACAACACATTTTTAAAATAAAATTTAGAAAAATAATATAGATTCTAAAACGGTATTAATTTATTTTGAGTGATCTTTTTTTCTTCTTCTCCCCCCAGCTTTTGACCTTTTTCCCGTTTTTTTCGTATTCTGTTTACCCTCTTACTTTTTTATTTTTTTCGTTTCCTTTTTCCATTTTTTTTTAAATTATTTTGTCTTTCTTTTTCCTCCCTTTTTATTTTTCCTGCTTGTTTTCTTCTTTTTTTCCTCTCTCTTTCATTTTGTATTTTATTTTCTAGCTTTTTCCTAGCAAGAAGCTTTACTCTTATTTTCTTCTTTTTTCTACTATTTTATTCTTTTTTTCTAAGCCTTTTTCTTGCCTTTTCCTCCTTTCCTTATTTTTGGTTGCTTTCTTCTTTTTCTTTTCAGTTTATTTTTATTCTTTTATTAATTTTTCTGTTTATAATTATTTATCTTCTTTTGTTTGTCTATCTTACATTATTTTTAAACTGCCCTCACCACTACATCCAGTTTTCTTTGGGTGGGCAGAGCTTGTCTGGGGGTAAGCAGAAAATCGTTGGAGAGAAAATAGATAAGAAAAAGAGAGGGAGAGAGAAACAAAGGAAGAGGGAAAGAGAGATGAGTGGAAAAAACAAAAAGAACAAATAAGAAAGATACATTTGTCAATATAAAGAGAGAAAAGAATGAGAAAGCAAATAAGAAAAACACAAAATGGAAAAAACAGACAGAGAAAGAGAGAAAAGAGTAAGAGAAAAAAAGGAGAGATGAACGGACAAATAGTAAGAGAAAAAGAAAATGGGTAAAAAAGAGAAACAAAAGAAAGAAAGAGTAAGAGAGAGAGAGAGAGAAAACGACTGAAAGAGGAAAATAAACAGAGGGAGAGAGAGACAAAGAAAAATAGTCAAGTCAAGTCAAGTCATCTTTATTTGTATAGCCCTAAATCACGAAGAGTCTCAAGGGCTTCACAGATTATTACACTATATTACACAGACTATTTTTCAGCCGACGAGAAGAGAAGGTTATTCATATGCTATGGAGTAGAAGTGAGTTTTAAGTTTAGATTTAAATATTTCCACTGAGGTTGCAGACCGGATCTCAGGGGGAAGAGCATTCCACAGCACCGGTGCCCGGATGGAGAACGCTCTCGAACCAGCAGAACACTTCTTTGCTCTTGGGATCACCAGAAGACCGGCACTCTCAGATCGTAGGCTTCGGACCGGGACATAGGGGCAAATCAGATCTGAAAGATAAGAGGGAGCAAGTCCATGTATGATTTTGTACAATACTAAGAGAACCTTGAAGTCACATCTATGGCTAACTGGGAGCCAATGCAGGTTAGCCAAAATCGGTGTTATGTGATCGTACTTTTTTGTCCTAGTTAAAAGCCTCGCTGCGGCATTTTGTACCAGCTGAAGAGACTTGATTCTAGACTTCAGGAGACCAGAGAGTAGTGCATTACAGTAATCGAGACTGGAGGTAACAAATGCATGAATTATAATTTCCGCATCAGACTGAGACAGTATTGAACGGATTTTAGCAATGTTACGAAGATGGAAGAAAGCGGTTCTAGTAATTTTCTTTACATGCATTTCAAAGGATAGATCAGGGTCAAATATGACACCTAAATTTTTAACTGAGTCACTCTGTGTGATGTGACATTTGTCAATGTTCACAGCAGTTTTTGAGAATAAGTCACGGCATTTAGATGGACCAATGACTAACATTTCGGTCTTTTCAGAGTTAAGACGCAAGAAATTGAGTGACATCCACTCTTTTATCTCAATGAGGCAGGCCTCCAAATTTCCAGTTTAGTGTGGGAGATTCCTCCAACGAAAGATATAGTTGAGTCTCGTCTGCGTAGCAGTGGAAGCTGATATTGTACTTGCGAATAATATCACCTAATGGAAGCATGTAAATGCTGAAAAGAAGGGGGCCAATTACTGAACCCTGCGGAACACCGCAGGTAACATTAAAGGGCTCAGATGTCATTTCACCATATTTAACACAGTGCGTCCTATCTGAGAGGTAGGATCTGAACCACGAGAGGACGGTTCCTGAGAGACCAATCCATTTTTCCAACCGTTCTAATAGGAAATTGTGGTGCACTGTGTCAAAAGCAGCACTAAGATCCAGCAGCAGCAAAAGTGATGAAGCGCCAGAATCCATTGCCAGTAGGAGATCATTTGTTACCTTGATCAGAGCTGTCTCAGTAGAGTGGTTAGCCCTGAATCCTGATTGCAGGGATTCAAAAAGGTTATTCTCGGATATGAAAACATTCAGCTGCTGTGCCACTACTTTTTCAAGTACTTTAGAGAGGAAAGGTAGGTTTGACACAGGTCTATAATTACTTAAGATTTCTGGATCAAGGTTGGGTCGTTTCAGTGTGGGTTTAATAACGGCGGACTTAAAAGCTGCTGGAACTACACCTGAGGAGAGTGATATGTTTATAATATTTAGAACTGAAGGCCCAAGGACGCCAAAAAGACTGACCGGGAAAAGAAAAAAGAAAGTGCGCCATACCAAAATCATAAAAAGAGAGCGAGAGAGAGGGAGAGAGAGTGAAAGAGGGGTAAAGAAAAGGAGGAAAAGGATACAAGAGAAAAAACAGAGACTGAGAGAGAAAACGGAGACAAAGAGAAGAGCGAGAGAGAGAAACACATCCAGCTCCAGTTACATTGCCGGGCTTCGGCGACATCAAGTGGACATATTTAAAATCAGCTTATTTTTCCTCTTGCGCCAGATCATATCCCTTGGGGCAACACGCTGGAGACCCCTGCCTCGAACAAATACAGTGAAGAAAATAAGTATTTGAACACCTTGCTATTTTGCCATTTCCCCCACTTAGAAATCATGTAAGGGTCTGAAATTTTTACCGTAGGTGCATGTCCACTGTGAAAGAGATAACCTAAAAAGAAAAATACAGTAATCACAATGCATGATTTTTTTAAAAAATTTATTTGCGTGATACACCTGCAAATAATTCGTATTTGAACACCTGAGAACATTAATGTTAATATTTGGTACAATAGCCTTTGTTTGGTATTACAGAGGTCAAACGTTTCCTGTAGTATTTCACCAGGTTTGCATACACTGCTGGGGGGATCTTGGCCCACTCCTCCACACAGATCTTCTCTAGATCAGTCAGGTTCCTGGGCTGTCACTGAGAAATACGGAGTTTGAGCTCCTTACAAAAATTCTCGATTGGGTTCAGGTCTGAAGACTGGCCGGCATGCACAAACCTTGATATGCTTCTTACGGAACAACTCCTGGATTTTCCTGGCTGTGTGCTTCGGTTCATTATCGTGTTGGAAAACCTAGCCACAACCCATCTGCAATGCTCTGAGTGAGGGATGGAGGATGTTCCCCAAAATCTTACAATACACGGCCCCAATCATCCTCTTTAATGCTGTGCACTCACACTGTCCCATTTGCAGAAATACACCCCCAAAGCACCACCATGCTTCAGAGTAGGGATAGTGTTCTATGGATTGTACTCTTCATTCCTCGTCCTCCAAATACGCTTAGTGGAATTATGACCAAAAAGTTCTATTTTGGTTTCATCTGACCACAAAACTTTCCCCCATGACTCCTCTGTATCCAAATGGTCTTTTTCCTCCTTTTCTTTTCCCCTTGACATGTGTTGGTTTAAGCAGGGGAACCTTTCGTGCCATGCATGATTTCAAATGACGTCTTTGTGTATTACTTACGGTAGCCTTGGAAACGGTGATCCCAGCTCTTTTCAGGTCATTGATCAACTCCTGTCGTGGTCGGGCTGATTCCTGATCTTTCTTAGAATCATTAGGACCCCATGCGGTGATATCTTGCATGGGGCTCCATTGAAATTGACCATCATGTTTAACTTCTTTCATTTTCTAATGATTGCTCCAACAGTGGACCTTTTTTCACCAAGCTGCTTGGCAATTGCTCCGTAGCCCTTTCCAGCCTTGTGGAGGTGTACAACTTTGTCTCTGGTCTCTATGGACAGCTCTTTGGTCTTCGCCATGTTACACGTTAGTCTTACTGATTGTGTGGGGTGGATACGTGTCTTCATGCAGCTAAACTAGCTCGAACAGGTGCATCTTATTCAGGATGAGACATGGTGTGCAGGTGGACTTACACACTACTATTTTTATAGCATATGAAGAACTTATATTTTATGTAGACAATATCTTTGTATGTTTGCCCTCATGTAGGTTTTAGATGGTGTCATAATAGTCTGTCTTAAAATATTTATTTTACCTGTAATTTTTGCTCCTGAACCTCGCTGCACACTTTCTCCATGTCAGGGCTATAAGACGTCACCTTCATCTTCAAACAGGAATTGTAAGCTGATGTCTGTGAGGCGTGTGCGGTGCTTGTTTTTAATAAAGTTCATGTTTGAGAAGACCCGCTAACAGATATATGTGGATCCGAAAATTGCCAGGACCTCAAATGCTTACCTCTTCATGTTTATGTAGATGACAGGGATGGCATTCTGTGTCTCAAACACCAGTTTGTCCTGTTTGGGAAGGTTTGCAATGTCGCTCCATTTGTGATTCTGAGAGAGAACAGCGTTCTGATGGGACACATTTTCTAGAAGCGCTGTCAAGCTTTTGAACTTCAACACCCAGATGTCCTTGGCGGCAATGTCGGCCAGTTTTATCTCCAGATAAGGTTGACTTACACTTGCAAATGCAGTCATGTTCACCAGGGATGGATCTATGGTCAGGGGAGTGAAAGGGAAGCATAAGGTGTTTTTTTTCCTTTCTGAACTCACAGAATTGTTTTTCAAATGATGTATGCATTGCAGTGATTACAGTTAGAAAATACTGTGAATATATATTATTGCCAGTGTGTTGGAACTCTCTCAAAGCTGGGAATTGATACAGTGTAGTTCGCTGTAAATCCTTGGCGAACACTGTCTCAATTTGCGCTCGTATCACAACACCTCTTCCAGCAGGTGCAGAGGTGTGCCTCCTTCCCCTGAAGAAATGTGTTCAACGTCTTCAGGTGCGCTGTCATATCAACCTTAAAGTGGAGTGTTTCCAGCCACTCTGGCTGTTCCAGCTCAGGAAAAATGAGCCCTTTTTTCACCTCTAATCACAGGCGATTGCATATGTCAAAACTGAATTGATATCTTCGATCATTTGTCCGGTGACGTTTTGCGCCATCTTCACAGTTCTATCTTGGGCAGTTTTTGCAGAAATAGGCATGTCTTTTATTTTCTGAAAAATGTCATATTTGTTATTGAAGTCCGAGAACAGATGTTCTGAAATCTTAATAAATGTTTCTTTGAGGTATTCTCCATCTGTAAATGGCTTTCCATGCTTGACCATTTCCTGAAAAGACACAAAACTTGCACATGTAGTTAAATTTCCAGTCTTAATCCACTTCTTGAAGTGACTTCTACTCACATCAGCCTTCACATCAGTTCTGAAACTGCCTCTTTTCGCTCCTCTCCCTTGGGATATTTTTTGGCAAATATTGTTCTTGAAATGTCTCGTTTAACTTTTTGTTGTTTGTCAATTTTTCACCACATATTAAGCAGACTGGTAAACCAGTTTCATCAGCAGTGAAAGCAAAAAAATCTGCACACGTAGCATTAAACATTCTGTTACCTTCAGAAATGTTCCTTTTCTTGGATTCATTCATCATTAACCTTCCAGGCAGGGGTCAAAAATCACACTGGTAGTTTGCTAGAAAAGCGCCGGCTGCCAGACGTGAGGGACGCCAGGAATTCGAATTTCACTGATCGGCGACTGTGACGCATATTTTCGGTGGTAAAAATAATAAAACCGTTTAAGTTTCATGTTTCAAGTTTACCATACTCTTCAAATTCAGAATTATATTATATGTAATTTTGATAAGATTGGAGAAGGAAATTAAATGTTTTTGAGATGAAGTGTTTGAGGAGTATGTTAGGAGTGACAAGATGGGATCGATTGAGAAATGAAATTGTGAAAGACAGTACTCGAGTAGTATTGGAACTGAGCAAGCATGTGGGTAAGAGAGTACTCGGTTGGTTTGGACACATGGAGAGGATGGATGAGGAGCGAATGTTGAAGAGGATCTACAGAGCAGAAGTAAATGGAAAGAGACCAAGAGGAAGGCCGCAATTGACGTGGATGGTGTTATGAGTGCACTGCAGGAAAGAGGTCTAAATATAATGGAAGCTAGAGCTCTTGTTGGCGATAGAAAGGAGTGGAGAGGTGTTGTGAAAGGATAGTGGGATTGTGGACGCGTTCTTAAGGATGGGCTGGGCACCCGTATGATGCGGCAGGGGTAAACCAGTGAAAGATGTCGGGCCCTGCTGTTGAACAAAAGAGTGTGTTGTGTCACCCTGACCCGAGTGACATGGTTGCTTTCTTGTGTCCTCTTTCATCTGGAGGGACGAAACATGACCAACTTGGGTGCCGAGGTGCTTAACTTGTTTGGGTGTTTGGGCATTTCGGTTTGCTATTATGGTCCCAAAATTTTTGTATGTGTGTTTTTTTGTTTTTGTTTTTGTTTTTTTGCTACTTTTTCCTTTTTATTTTCTTTATTTTTGTATGTGTTGTCTTGCTGTCGATCACCGCTCTTGAGATATTATTATAGATAGATAGATTATAGATAGATAAATGGGTAGACTTATTATTTTCCAGAGTCACAGTGAGCCACAACAGAACGGTAAAAGAGTCACATGTGGCTCTGGAGCCATGGGTTGGCAACCTATGGTCTAGTCATTTGAAAATGGCAGAATTTATGTCAGTTTATTGCAGCCCATTTACTAAAAAATAACATAGAACATAGATAGAAACGGTGCAAAATAGCACTAAGTATGTGCTAGCAGCAAGATAGTGACTTCATTTTAATAATCAAAGCCAAAAAATCAGTGCTGAATTTTTTTCTTTTAAAAGTACCTGAACATTTGAAAAATTGGCCTTGCCATACCGTCATAGACTTTGAAGTCCCTCCGCCGGTGTGGGTACGGCACAGAGCGACTGGTTAGTTGCATGCTAGCATCAGGTGGTAGCGTATCCGAAGCAGTAGGCTAGGCCATGTAGCCATGCTATTGCTTGCCTTATTACACCGCCTCAGTCGATTCCAGGACGCAATAACAATCCACGCAGCACCAGCTGGTGATCAACATTTTATGCGTTCTTCTGACTTTCCTTACAGTCCGTTTTAATTGATGAATTCTTATTTAATATAACAAGCTGCTAAAAAGTTGGCGGCCGCTATCCTTCCCAGTTTGTTTTGATTCAGAGATGTTGACTCGGCATATATACCACAGCTGCTCGACTGACGGCATACAGCAGCCTCTCACAGTTGTCCACACAGACAGTCACGCCAACCTAACACAGAGCGCCTTTCCAAGAGGTAAGATAGGGCCTCAAAGAATACATCCCAACTCGTCCCGGCCCAAAGGTATAAAAGCCCAAACCGGACCGATTAACTTTAGTTAAGGGACCGGGCCCAGAGTAAACACAAAGGGGGCGCCAAAATACTACAGTACTGCTTGTACTGTATCCCTAGCGCACCAAGAACTTTGACAATTTTATAGTGACCCTTTTTATCATTTACAGGCTTGCATAGGCTAAAGGGACAAAACAAAGCCAGCAATTGGCCGAAAAAGATGAATGTGAATAGCATGTTTGGTAGAACTACGGCATAGAGTAAACAGTATTTTACTATTCTGTACTGTATTTGTAAATATTTTACTCTCCTGGATTTATTACACTCACGGATATAAGAAGACCATGGTTATTATTGAACGCAACGACTTCGGTGAGCTACTCCGGCTATATATTTTCCCAGTATCTTGTTTCTGAGTGATATCGATGTTTCTGTGATGGGTCTTTTTTAAAATTAAACTCAGTTCCAAGTGTTTATTGTCATATGCACAGTAAAGTTGCGAGCGAAAAAGAAAATAGAAACTAAGGAATGGTTGGCATTTTTTGAATCCCAAGACTTTAACCTTCCGAATGATATTTGGAATGATGCATTTGAGTGACATAGTACGGACACCGCATCCGCACGTGTCTAGGACACGTATTTGCTTCTTTGCAAGCTTTCGGAATGTTAAGGGGGTAATAAGTTGGACTGAACTATCTGACTGTTTTGTCCACGTTCCCATTGTAGCGCCTTATAATCCGGTGCGCCCTATAGTGCGGAAAATACGGTCATTTCCTTGAACTTTATAGAGCATATTGTTTTATTAAATGTTTATTTTTTTTTAGTATAAAACAATACTGGTTACTCATACAAGCCTTAAACATACTTATTTAAAGCTTAAACATACAAAATATAGCACTGAAGAAAGTTACAAACAAATTCAACTTGCGAACGATTGTCCGGAAACCATCTCGTTCGTAAGTATGCCAGCGTCTGTACTCCTCGGAGAGGTCCTCGGTCAGTTACAACCAGGAATTTAAAATTTCTCACCCTCTCCACCTCATTGCGAATAGTGAGAGACTGATATTTTTCAGCTTCTTCCTAAAATCATCACAATCTCCTTGGTCTTTTGGTTGTTCAGGAGCAGGTTGTTATTTTGACGCCATGACTTCACATCTTGCACCTCTCTCCTGTAGTTAGTCTCATCGTTGGGGCATTAGCCCGAGCACCATGGCGGAGACCTGGTCTGTGTTGTCCCTGTCAAAGCGGGCATAGAAGAAGTTTAGATCCTCGGCTGAGGTCGATAATAAATTTTTCTTGTCGTCTGTAATGGCCCCGATCCCTTCCCAGACCTGTCTCTGGTTGGTGTTTTCAAACCGGACCTCGATAGCTTTCAGCGGTGAAGTTTGGTGGTTCTGATGTCCCTTCTATGGTCAGCCCTTGCAACACAGTATGTCTCCTGGTCACCCCAGTGGAAAGCACTGTCCCTTACTTTTATACGTTTTTTCAACACAGTGTGTGATCCATGGTGGTGTGTTGGGGAACACAGCGAACTGTTTACAGAATGTTACGTTGTCCATGCAAAAACAGTTGTAGTCCAGGACAGCAGAGGTGTAATTGTCCAGTGTGACTTGATTGTTTGGTGACCGTTCCTTTAAAGCATCCCAGTCTGTGCCGTGCAAACAGTCCTCCAGCATAGGACAGTGTGTGTTTGCGCGGCGCCTCGCAGGGCAAAGATCCATGTTTGAACCCAGCCAACGAAACATGCGCACGATAAATGAACGAATCATGACAGCTCCTCGAGCGAAAGCATCTCGTCCTTTTCCTTATTTTCTGCAACAAGATATCATTGATGAATGGTATTGTAGCTGTCAATAGCACTTGTTTTTTGATTGTAGTTCATTATTACTGGAGAATGGTTGATTCTGGTTAATTCTTGTGGCAAGTCATGGATGGCTAAAGGCTTTTCCACTTGTTATTCACATACATTTTTTTAGGTGATTGACAAACAAGAATAGTGGAAGATAAATTGGTCAGTTATACCAGTGTTTTTCAACCAGTGTGCCGTGAGACCTTGTCTAGTGTGCCGCTGGAATTTACCCAATTTTATCTTTCCAAAAAAATCAGGCCATTATTCTGTATTTTTGCAATCTTCAGACGAGGAACTGTAATAGTCATCCATATCAGTAGGTGGCAGTAGATTTTTATATACATTTTATGTACTAATTATCTGCTCTTGAGGTAGCACAGTACATTTAATAACTTCATTTGTTCAACAAAGCGGTTTAAAAAAACACTGTAAAAATAAAATCATAAAGCAAATCATTCTTTTTTTATTTTAAGTATTTTTTTTCTTCTTTTTATATACTAATTATCTGCTTATGAGGGAGTACAGTGAAGTGTTTGACATAACTTCATTTTCATACATTTTCGACGGACGGTGTGCCTCGGAACTTTTTCATAAATATAATTGTACCTTGATACAAAAAGGGTTGAAAACACTGAGTTATACGATTAAGATGTCTATCCATGTTGTATATTTGGACTGGTGTAAAATGACACCTCTGTTGGATATTAAAAAAATGTTGTGCGAGTCATTGCGGAAACGTGGCTCACGTTTAGCATTCCGGACGCTAACGTGGAGCTACCCGGAGCAATCCGGCTTCAACGCCGCTAAACGGAGACACGAAAGCCGGGGGGAATCGTAGAGGGGGCGGACTTGCTAACACGAGGTGGTGTATCCCTGGATTTTCACAAAGAAAAGTTTTCCATCTGCCGCAGGGATGTCGAATTTTTGGACTGGCGTGACGTCATCCACTTCGCTACAAGCACCCCTAGGACATCATGTTTATCTGTTAATAAACAACGGGGTAGACTGCTGGAAGTGTGAATTTCCCTACGGGGATGAATAAAGTATCTATCTATCTATCTATCTATCCTATCTATCTATCCTATCTATCTATCCTATCTATCCTATCTATCTATCTATCTATCTATCTATCTATCTATCTATCTATCTATCTATCTATCTATCTATCTATCTATCTATCTATCTATCTATCTATCTATCTATCTGTGGTTCGCGCCCCGGCCGAGTCATTCCTAAGACTTAAAAAGTGGTCGGCGGCGCCCTCTGTTGGCTACGGCTGCATCGGCTCGCTACAACGGGTCAGGTGCAATCGACATTTCGTTCTGTGTACATTGTTACACAGAATGACAATACAAGGAAATTATTATTATTATTATTATCTCTCTATCTCTCTTTCTTTCTTTCTTTCTTTCTTTTTTTCTTTCTCTTTTTCTTTTTCTTTTTCTATTTCTTTTTCTATTTCTTTTTCTCTTTTTCTCTTTCTTTCTTTCTTTTTCTCTTTCTTTTTCTTTTTATTTTTCTTTTTCTTTGTTTCTTTTTCTTTCTTTCTTTTTCTTTCTTTCTTTTTCTTTGTTTCTTTTTCTTTGTTTCTTTTTCTTTGTTTCTTTTTCTTTGTTTCTTTTCCTTTGTTTCTTTTCCTTTTTCTTTCCTTCTTTTTCTTTGTTTCTTTCTCTCTCTTTCTTTCTTTCTCTCTTTCTTTCTCTCTCTTTGTCTTTCTCTCTCTTTGTCTTTCTCTCTCTTTGTCTCTCTTTTTCTTTCTCTTTCTCTTTCTCTTTCTCTTTCTGTGGCACACTGATTTACAAGGAAATTTGAAAGTGGCACTCCACACTGAAAAGGTTGCTGACCCCTGGTTTTGTCTCTCTGCTACACAGATTCTCAATTACCCTAATACTTGTGCACCAGGAGTTGTTTATGTAGATACATAGTTCCCATTGATCTTTTTACCAGAATCTGCAGTCCTGTCAGTGCGGTATGCTGTGTGGCTTGCTAGCTGCATTTAGAATCGATTTGTCTAACCAGGTCTCAATAAAAATCACTCAAGAACAATGATTTAGTGTTTTCCGTGAGGCCATCTGCAGCCGTATCTCATCCAGTTGGTAGTGGATCGACCGCACATTGGAAAGACCGTTGGGAGTGGCGGTTTAAAGTCGCCCACAGGCCTCCGCGCTTGCCCCTTTTCAGTTTCCGCTCGCAGTGCTTCCTCTTTCGGCTCGCTACGCCTGGTGTGCCAGGTCCTGAATTGAATATGTCCGGGGTGGGGGATAAGATATTTTTCGTTGACAGCTGGTTACATCTGTTTATGGTTTAAAGTTGATATCTGCTGTACTAATGGTTCATACAGTCAGAAATAATACCAAACAAAGCTAAAGCTAAAACTACTTCCGGCGCCGTCGCGAATGGCAGCCATTCCAGCAGCTCCCGTGTTATTTTCGCTACTTTTGTGATTTATTGTTTTTGTTTCTTTGCTTACATATTCAGTGGCTGCCTTGCAACACTTGTAGCACTTTGGATTACTTTCTATCCTATGGATATGGGTTTTAACGCACAAAAATGCACTTATTCGAGGAATCAACTCCTCGACCTGAAGAATTCTCGAGCCGGCGCGGTCCCCCTTTTACCTAACGAGGTGAGGCCACCCTACCGGGGGTGCAGAGCCGGTGCTAAGGTAAAGGCTAAGCGGCTAGCGGCGAAGTGGCGATATAAGCCCTCGGTACCGTCCATAATCATGGGGAATGTCAACTCCCTACCAAATAAGATCATGCTTGTGAAATACATCAAAGCATACAGGGGGTGCAGCTTGCTTTGCTTTACGGAAACGTGGCTCACATCTAGCATCCCGGACGCTAACGTCGCGCTAACCGGCTTCTGCGCTGTTCGGGCTGACAGAGGCACAAAAGTCAGTGGGAAGCGCAAAGGAGGGGGACTGGCTATCTACGTGAACACGAGGTGGTGTAACCCCGGGCATGTAAAAACAAAGCTTTCTATCTGCTGCCGTGATGTCAAACTTTTGGCTGTAAGTCTGCGTCCCTATTACATGCCCAGAGAGTTCGGACACGCCATTGCTGTTATTGTTTACATCCCACCGCGCGCTGATGCGGAAGTAGCGTGTGACGTCATCCACTCCGCGGTGGCAAAGCTACAAACACAACAACCGGAGGCTGCAATGTTAATCTCTGGGGACTTCAACCACGTGACTATTGATAAGACACTGCCCTCTTTCGTCCAGTATGTGGACTGCAAGACCAGGGAAAATAGGACTATTGACCTTCTATATGCGAACATCAAAAATGCATACAGTGCAAAACCACTGCCCGCCCTTGGAAAAGGAGACCACAACCTCATTCTGCTTAAACCACAGTACAAACCAAAAGTGAGGAGGCTACCAACAACCACATGCTCTTTTAGAAAATGGTCCACCGAGGCAGAGCAGGCTCTGAGAGACTGCTTTGGACGTACGGACTGGGATATCCTGCTAGGGTCTAGCAGCGGGGACATTGAGGAGATGGCAAACTACACTACTGACTACATTTACTTCTGCATGGACAGTGTTGTTCCTATAAAGACTGTACGCTGCTATGCCAACAACAAGCCCTGGATCACGAGCGACATCAAGTGCCTTCTGAACCAAAAGAAGAGGGCCTTTAAAAATTGTGATCAGCAGGAGCTAAAACGAGTAGAGAAGGAGCTCAGAGTCCAGCTCCGGAAAGGGAAGGATCAGTACAGGAGGAAGTTGGAGAAAAAGCTGCAGAACAACAACATGAAGGAGGTGTGGGAAGGGATGAAAACAATTACTGGCTGCAGCACCAAGCAGGGTGTGGCTGTGGATGTAGATGTGAGGCGAGTCAACCAGTTGAACAACTTTTTCAACAGGTTTGACCACTCCGCCTCATCCTCACCCCTGAGTACTGTAGCTGTCCTTCCCCCTCCCCCTCTGGACACTAGCAGGGAAGACATCCCCCCACTAAAAATAACTGCAGCCCAGGTGTGTGGAGAGCTGAGGAGGCTGCGACCCAGCAAGGCAGCTGGTCCAGATGGAGTATCCCCCCGTCTGCTGAAAGCCTGTTCATCTGAGCTGGGAGACCCTCTACAGCCCACCTTCAACCTGAGCCTTGAACAGGGGAGGGTCCCTCAGCTGTGGAAAACATCCTGCATCATCCCAGTCCCAAAGAAATCAAGACATGAGGAACTCAACGACTTCAGGCCGTTTGCCCTGACATCACATGTGATGAAAACCATGGAGCGGTTGCTGCTGCACCACCTGAGGCTACAGGTCCGTCACGCCATCGACCCTCTGCAATTTGCTTACCAGGAGAAGGTGGGAGTGGAGGATGCTATAGTATACATGCTACACCTATCCCTCTCTCACCTGGATAGGGCTAAGGGGGCTGTGAGGATTACATTTTGGACTTCTGTTAGGTTCATGTCCCCAACATTTTTAATAAAACGCTCTGTAATAAAAGAAGACATAGAGAATCGGTTATTTATAATTAGTTACTTTATTAATCATCATTTTGAGAGCCCCGGAGATCGAGCTGTTACGAATCTCCTCGCTTGCTCGCTAGCTGGGCTCTGAAGAAATCTCCGAATCTCCTTCTTTTTATTATGTTTTTTGCCCTGTAATACATGCCTCTTTACTGAGGGGCGGGGATTCTATCTAACAAAGGAGACTGTATTCTAACTTTTGCTACGTAGAGTTAATCAGTCTTCTTTGGAAAGCCTGGTTTTCCGGCCGAGGATGGAAGGTTTCCTTTTGTTTTGGGAGAGACTCCCTTTCCTTCTTCTCACGGCTCTTTGGTGAAAAACAATCTTGAGTTATGGCATGAAGAGGTCATTCCAGGTCAGGCTACATCCGTTGGTATGTGAGAACAAAACACAGTCTGTATATCAAAACACAACTCATGGCCTTGGAGCGTAGTTTACAGGCTGAGAACTCTTCAAAATGGCTGAGAACACATATAACATTTTAAATATCAACTGTAGGATAAATATAATTATACAATCCTAACATTTCCCTCCTGTTTATCCAACTGGTGATATTAATACTTCATTCAACTGTCACTTTGCATTACGATTTTCAACAGAGAAATCATGAATAAAACAACAGAGGTTGTCGTCATAATGACCAGGATCTGAGTAAATATAAGGAAAATGCAGAGACAGGAAATCATCATCAACATTTGTGTCATTACAATTTTCACCATGTCATTTTTATGGTTAAGACAGCTGTATATGCGTTAAAATGAGCATTCTACCTGTAGATCTGCAATTTCTCCTAATACTTCCAGAGTTGTGGACAATCTTCACTGGTTTGAGATGACTGCAAACTATAATTACAGCCCCCTTTGTAGCCAGACTTCCTCTGAAAGTTTGTTGAGGAACTACAGCTCTACAGCAAGTACCACAATGCTATTACAATGACGCAAATGAGAACGGTTACGGCGTATGCTAAGATAGAAATAGTTATTTTAGTCGTATTTAATTACTTTCTTACAATGTGTCAAATGAACCCATATGCTTCGTTCTGCAATCTTTACTGCTGTGCCTGTGGTTAACAACACCTGGTAGGGCTCTCCCCACTTAGGTGAATGCCAGTTTTTCTTCTTTCTGCTTTTTATCAAGACCCAATCTCCTGGTTCAACTAACTGGCTTTCCTATTCTTTCGGGAGAATAGATTAGGACATCATTGGCGGCTTTGATGCCGTTTTTCATGAGCATGGCCACCGTTAGGCACCCCGACGCCTCCTGGCGTGATGATGTGTTGCTTGTAGATGAGGTGACACCATCCAGTTGTCCACATTGGACTGCACATCTTTTCGGATGTGGCAAGCTAACTTCTTCCATGAGATAGCAGCCTCCCCAGAGTCCTGACCGCTGCCCTTGGGAAGAAAAGTTAAGTTTGAAGCTCCCTGGGCTGACAGAAGTCCGTCATCTGTTCAGCAGGGGTCACCATCTCCTGTATGGATGAGAAAAGCTAAAGAAAAGTTAAGTTTGACGCTCCCTGGGCTGACAGAACTCCGTCATCTGATCAGCAGGGAAAGCTATAGAGGGAAAAAAGAACAGACTTAAAAATATATATATTTTTTAATAGTTTATTCTATGCCTTCTTTCCCCCCTGTTGAGACTTTCATGGCTCAAAACAAATTAAAAAAACAAAACAATAAATTCATTTATAGATTTGTATATTTTCTTAAGTTGTCTTTATATTTATTATACGTGAAAATCAAAATCCCCATTATAAGTTGCCCTATCAATTTTGAGCATTCTATCCCAAAACTCCAACTCGAAGATAAACAATTTATTTTTTAAATTGTTAGTTCTAAATCTCAAATTTTGCTTTTTCACTAAATCTAGTCACTGAATCAGTTTAACCATTATCCTAGTCAGAATCGTTTACCCTGATTTGAGTGATTGAGTGTTTTCTCTTTTGCAGATTGATAATATTCGAAAAAAAAAATTTTTATGCACTTTTTATTTGCATTTTCTTTTGATTTTCAATGTGCTATTTTGCTGCTGGTCATTCCCCTCGAGGCAGATGACCAGGATAGATTGTTAAATTAACAATTTAGCAAAAAATCGTTTTTATTGTTATGATTCACTCTTTGTTTTACCTTTTGTAAAAATCATAACCTATATATTATCTTTTCAGTAAGTAAATTTGTTCAAAATAACAGTATTTTGCAAAGAAAGCAGGTAATTCACGCTCAAAGTGAATGATTTTGCCAAAAATCAAAATACCATCCAAAAATGTTCTCAATGTGGGCGATAATCTAATGGTGAATGGTTATTTTAATTGATTTTTCTAAATCTATTTGACAAACATTATAATTTTGTTATATTACAACATTTCTTTTGTGTAATATTTTTTCTATCCGTCCAAATTTCGTAATTTGAATCTCAAAAAAAAGTTATATGGAGAGCTTATTCAGAAGACAATTTTTCATCAATTGCGGACAAAACTAGGTTTTAACTTATATTTTACTGAATGTCTCAAAACTTCCCCCCTGAGTTAAAACCTAAGTTCACTATCTATGAATACGAGTGAAATAAGACAGCATTTATAAATTTGCAAGATTAATTAAACAATCTTCCTCAGTACATTTACACTTTGTATTAACAAGACTCTATATAACTTCAAGCAGACGTATTCTTGAATGTTGTTGTCTTTCAGTCTTTGATTTGCTTATTCCACATTACATTCACCATTTGAATGTTGCTTTTGGCCCATCAAAAATACTTTTTCAAAATGTGTCCATGTCAAACACAAAATGACTTTATTGACTTTTCTGTCAATTCCACTGGCAACGACTGCAGGAATCTCCTGTTAGCTGTCTGAAAAGCAGCTGGGATGTGCCCCATCACCCCCTTGATTTCGTTGTTGATGAGCGCAGCTGGGATGTGCTCCAACACTCCCTTGGCCTCGCTGTTGATAAGCGGCGCAGATAATGGATGACTGATGTCTTTGTCTCTTTCAGCAAATCTCTGTCCATGACTTCTTTTTTAAATGTCCTTTGGAGAGTGCACCGACTTTCAAAAAGAAAGGAAAGAGTCTTTTTGTGGAATTCACTGGCACTTAAGAGTCCCGTTAATTTATGTGCTTTTCGTACTGGGATTTTTTGTAAATTAACCGGATTATTCAAATTGTTCTCAATTTAAGTACTTGTAGACATCTTAGTTTAATTAATTTCTATCCATTTATTTCCCATGCAATTATTTTTAAATTAGCATGATATGTCTCGAAATCAACTAATCCGTTATTTTCATTTCTTATGAACCTCTTCAAGATTGTTCAATCTATTTCTCATTGTCTTCTAAAAATGCTCTTCCATAGAAACCGTTTCCTTTTAACTTAACCAAACCATAAGTCAGTATTTGTTACACATTTGTTTATCACTTGTCAATCGTAACACTCATTCTAAAAAAATTCAGTGTGTAATCAATTGTCCTCCCAATTGTCCTTTGGGCTAAACTTGTCAAAATTCCAAACCCACACACTATCTAAACATCAAAAATCTCAAAAGATCTAAAAAATCTCTAAAAATGCCAAATCGAACTTAATGTCATAACTTTTCTAATTTTATTTTCTTCTCTCTGTAATCATAATCAATCTTTTGCTATTGATTCAATATACAGCAATACATACCCGTCACTCATGAACCATCTTGTTAAGTGTATTTATTTTGTTTATTCATTATCTTTTATTCTGCGCAACAATCTTTGCTTTCTACGCACCAGTCTTTGTTCTATGCAGCCCTTCGAGATCCCTTGTGATCAAGGCTATACAGATCAACATGATCTGGTCCGACTATTAATACTTTTCTTTTTTCCTTTGTTTAAAGGAAACATTTCATTCATTGACTGAAATAGCTTCAGCTACGTTATTAATGATTTCTAATCTTGAATTTTCTTTTCTGTGTTAGTTTGTCGTCATTTTCAAACTTCTTTCAAAATTTCGATTATTTTATTGAGAGTAATGTATTATTTAATACGAGAACAACTAAGGAAATAATCTTTTTACGTATTACGCCTCTTTTGAATTTGTCCATTTACGAACGAGAAGATTGACACTAAAATTATGGACCGTTTTTAGTCATCTTCATTGCTTTAATCGTCCTTGCTTTATTAGGAGCAAAACTACACGTCTTAAAGTTATTACCCTTTGCTATTCGCATTTTCAACGAAAAATGATTAGTTGTTTACTCAAATATCCTTTCTTTTTAAACTATTCTGTATAATTATCTTGTATTATACACTCAGTGTTTTCATTTTTTTCACTTACCTGTCCTAGACGCATCATTTATGCTGGGGACGCAACTTTTTTCCCTTTAAATTGTCATTATCATTTAGTTACTCTTTAACAAAGATTTAACACATTACAAGCCTAATCGTTAATTTGGTTTTGTTATACGAGTTTTATTTTCCTGCACGCCGATCTTAGCTAACGAGATCTCATCGCTTCGAGATTACGTCATTGTTGTTGGTAATTCTTGTCGAGTGAAGGTCAGTCTTTTTATTAGACAAACGGCTTTTTTCCTTGTTCAATTCATCAAAGAGAGCTTGCTTTTACGGCTCATTTGCTTTGATGATTGATATCACGAATTATGTTGTACTAAGATATTAAAGAGAGAAGTACAGAAAGTAGAAAAATGGAAAAAGGACAAGCCTGTTATTTGCAATTACCATCAACAAATGCAGAAAATAAATTAATAATTTGATGATCAAAACTGAATGAATACGCAGATATCTTTGTATCACTTAATTTCAGGGGTTATTAGATCTCTCCCAAGATCTATAAATCTTTTAGCAAGCTAGTACAGGGAATTCAAAATCCCTATCATATTATCATTATTGATAGTTCAGTATTAAAATTGTTTCATATATATATTATATATGTGTGTGCAGCACGGTGGCGCATTGGCCAGCACGTGTGCAGCATTACTAAGGACCTGGGAACAGGTGTGTGTGTTCCAAGCCAGCCTGCATGCTCTCATTGTTACGGTTTACTTACCTCTTTCAAAAAACATGCATTTCAAGTGGACTGACTGGTCCAAATTGTCCCTATGTGTGAATGAGCTAGTGAATTGTCTATCTTTGTGTGCCCTGCAATTGGCTTGCAACCAGTTCAGGGTGTCCTCCAATCGCTGCTCGATGATCGCTGTGATGGATTCCAACAAGATGAGATCTACTTATCATAGTTATGGTTCATACCGGCCGAATATGAACACAAAACTTTTCTGGTTCTCACCTGTAACGCCTTTATTGTTGACATATTCCTTTAATATCATAAAAATTGGTTTTTCACTTACCATCGTTCATCCCATTCAAATATCTTCATCATCGTTAGTAATGCTACTTTTTTTTCCTCACCGTTCTTCCATTTTCTCCTCAGCGGATTGTTGAGTCCAAATGAGACAAGAACCAAAATTCTGAAACTCAAAAACATCGTTAGAGCAACACTTTTGCTGTAAAATCAAACTTTTCCTTCCTTATATATATATATATATATATATATATATATATATATATATATATATATATATATATATATTTTTTTTTTTTTTTTAGTCTATAATATTTCTCATTATGGCAACAAAATAGTGTAGTTTTTGTATCACTACAGTATTTTTGTAGTCGAATTTATTATTGTAATACTTTGCAATTCTCTCATTTCTTGTTCTAAAGCAAAACAATATGTTATGTCTATGTTCATTTGCCTTCAAATAGATTTTCATCCTTTATATAGTTCTCTTTTATTTTTATAGCTTATCTATAAAATTACTGTCACATGTTTTGCACAATGCTGACAACCTTTTTTTTTTTTTTTTTTTTTACTACTACAGTGGCTGTTTCTCACCAAATGCATATTTACACAAATCTCAACTGTATGTAACATCTTACATGCAAATATTTTTGTGTAAATATTGTCTTCAAAAGCACTCTATAATGTGCTCCACTCTACCCATTTACTTACTCTAGATTTAAAACAGTTCAATGTTGAAAAAGTAAGGTTTTTTTTTTCCAATCTATTGTATTAAGGTTAGTCTCACTTAATTTTCACCAAATTATCTCTCTTAATATTTAATTAACTTTCCCCTTTATTTTTCTCTCTTTTTTTTTTTTTTCTTTAAACCAATTAAATCTACTAATTTAGCTTCACCTATTTAATGTGAAAATGGCATGTATTGATCTACGAGTTATCTTACTCATTTGAATTCCACTCAATCAATTTTTTCCATTTTCATTGAAAAAAAAGTATTTATAAACAATTTTTCCAATATTTTTTTTGGTATAAAAATGCCCTTATCTCAAAATAATGTATTCCAATTCACTCAATTAGATTTTTCCTAGTCTTCCCAGTCCTTTTTTACCAATTTTTTGAACTGAAGACAGGAATATTTTATCTTTTTCGGTATTATTCTGGCATTCTTTTGATTTAACGCATCTAAATAGCTCATTTATATTTTTCCCAAATTTCTCACTTTTATCCAGTAACACAGAGGCTCGATTGCGGTCGGGTCTTCCCTATAAATGACTCTTCACCTGGGTTCATCGAGTATTTATTAATATTATTATTATTTTTTTTTTATAAAATACAATTGCCCAGGGGCAACTTTATATTTAATTCGCTCTTTCTCAATCACACAGACGTCTTGTTTTTTATCGTGATCACGTTCTTACATCGCTTGTTCTTATTTTATTTTTTTTCCACTTATTTTCAGTTGACAGAGGACTCCGCACATCCTTGTGAACTTTAACTAACTTTAAAGCGCTGGGTTAGGGGAGTCCACGCCTCCCGCGGAATTTTAACTGTCTGAAAACTATTTACCTGATAGAGTCTAGAATTGTCAGGGTTTTTCTGTTAAGAATCTGCCCACCGTAATTTCCTTTTCAACGGAGGATTCTTAAACTTTGTCTCTGTTAAGATTTTCCTTTTCTACAAAGGATTCTTAATCTTTTCGACGGAGGATCCTTAAACCTTAAGAATCTAACCCCCGCGCTCGCGAGTCAATTTCTTTTACCGGTTATCTACACAATGTTATAAATAAATTTTACTCACGATTCTCTAAGTCCTTGGCTTTCCGTCAACCGTCAGATCCCAGCCCGCGAGGGAAGGTCCAGTCCCGGAAAAAGGGTCTTTATGCTGTGGCCACAGTCTTTCCTGGATTTTCCTCTCGCGTCCTGGAATCATCTGGTATCTTGGAATCCGGCTTTGAAGGACCAATTAAATGTTAGGTTCATGTCCCCAACATTTTTAATAAAACGCTCTGTAATAAAAGAAGACATAGAGAATCGGTTATTTAGAATTAGTTACTTTATTAATCATCATTTTGAGAGCCCCGGAGATCGAGCTGTCACGAATCTCCTCGCTTGCTCGCTAGCTGGGCTCTGAAGAAATCTCCGAATCTCCTTCTTTTTATTATGTTTTTTGCCCTGTAATACATGCCTCTTTACTGAGGGGCGGGGATTCTATCTAACAAAGGAGACTGTATTCTAACTTTTGCTACGTAGAGTTAATCAGTCTTCTTTGGAAAGCCTGGTTTTCCGGCCGAGGATGGAAGGTTTCCTTTTGTTTTGGGAGAGACTCCCTTTCCTTCTTCTCACGGCTCTTTGGTGAAAAACAATCTTGAGTTATGGCATGAAGAGGTCATTCCAGGTCAGGCTACATCCGTTGGTATGTGAGAACAAAACACAGTCTGTATATCAAAACACAACTCATGGCCTTGGAGCGTAGTTTACAGGCTGAGAACTCTTCAAAATGGCTGAGAACACATATAACATTTTAAATATCAACTGTAGGATAAATATAATTATACAATCCTAACAACTTCTCCAGTGCCTTCAATACCATACAGCCTCTGCTACTGAGTAGGAAACTGACAGAGATGGGAGTTAGCTCACACCTTGTAGAATGGATTACTGACTACCTGACAGGCAGACCCCAGTACATCGGACACTGTGTTTAGTAGCACAGGATCTCCGCAGGGGACCGTGCTCTCTCCGTTCCTATTCACTCTGTATACATCGGACTTTAAGTAGAACTCTGAGTCCTGCCATGTGCAAAAGTTTGCCGACGACACTGGGATCGTGGGATGTATCAGAAATGGGAAGGAGGAGGAGTACAGGAAATTGATTCAGGACTTTGTCCGATGGAGCGACGCAAACCACCTGCACCTGAACACCACCAAGACCAGGGAGATAGTGGTGGACTTCAGGAGAACCAGAACTCACCCGGTTCCTGTAACCATCAAAGGAGAATGTGTGGAATTTGTTCACACCTACAAATACCTGGGTGTGCAGCTGGACAACAAACTGGACTGGACTGCCAACACAGAAGCTCTATGTAGGAAAGGGCAAAGCCGATTTTACTTCCTCAGAAGGCTGGCCTCCTTCAAAATCTGCAAAAAGCTCCTGAAAATATTCTATGAGACAGTTGTGGCAAGCGCCCTCTTCTATGCGACAGCGTGTTGGGGAGGCAGCGTCGAGAAGAAGGATGCCTCTCGTCTCAATAAACTGGCTAGGAAAGCGAGCTCTGTTGTGGGCAAAGAGCTGGACAGCCTAACAACAGTAGCTGAGAGACGGGCACTGGAAAAGCTGCGGTCAATCATGGACAATCCATCGCATCCACTACACAGCATTATCTCCAGACAGAAGAGCAGTTTCAGCGACAGACTGCTGTCACTGTCTTGTACTACGGACAGAATGAAGAGATCTTTTCTTCCTCATTAAACCACACCACCTACATTGCATATTACCGAATTTTATTGCAATATGTATTCTGTGTAGCACTATTTAGATATTCTATATAACACGCTACAGTGGGCATTTGCACGTCTCACTGGGTATTTGTATATTGTATTCTCTTTGCTTTATTATTGTATTGTTCTCAGCTCAGGGATGCTGTTGGAAATGTGAATTTCCCTCCGGGGATGAATAAAGTATCTATCTATCTATCTATCTAAAAAAAATTACAGAACAGTAGCTCTGAGCCGCTTTGTCTATGCGTGCATATAATATAAAACCCCACCTTTTGGTCTTATTAGCGGGAACGTTGGTGTTAAGCCAACTGTATTCACAGATCAGGGCAATTTGGAGCAAGCTAAAACTTTTCCTAAAGCACGTCACAGGAGCAGCCCAATACACCACATTCCCACCGCTGCTGGGAATTATGACCATTCTTCCACGGGAACAAGAGAAGTGGGCAAATTGCAAAGTATGCATCTCTGGCTGAAGAGTTTCAAAAGCCTTTTCGGGACTTTGCAGCTATTGAAAAGGAGGGCATTCTTTTCTGCGGGTTTTCTCAGTGGACCCTGATGACGCTCCAGACCACTTGTAGCTGGAGTTCATTGAGCTGCAGTGTGACGCTGAGTGTCTCAGTCGACACCAAGAACTCCCCCTTGTCAACCTTTATCACCAGCTGGATGAACCCTAGTTCCGAGAAATAGATTCAGATTCAGATATACTTTATTGTCATTCTAGTACACGTGTATACAGAACGAAATGTCGAAACATCTGACCCGCACAGTTGTATTGAGTTGGAGTATTGAGTCATAATAATATACTAAATAATTATGGCTATGTATAGTATTTTACAGTAGTGCAGAGAGTGCAAGAGAAGCAGCTAACCAGATGTGCAAAATGAGCAGTCAGGTAAACAGTAACAATAACACTGTAGTACGATAGTGCAGAGGAGAACAGATGTGCAAGGAGTGGCTAGCTATAAAGAACTGCCAGTAGTGCAAAAAAGTCAAACAAAACCAACAGATGTACAGATTAGTAGCAGTTTAGACTTACTATGTGTTTGATTGACCATTTAACAGTCTAATGGCCAGAGGGACAAGACTATTGTGGAACCTGGTGGTCCTGCACTGCACACTGCAGTACAGTCCATGATGGGGGTGAGAGGAGTCCCTGATAATGTTCTTGGCTTGGGATAGGCAGCGCTTCTGGCCAATGTCCTGAATGGAGGGGAGAGAAGTCCCGATGATTTTCTCTGCTGTCCTCATCACCCTCCTCACACTGCGCTGCCCTTGGCTTCACACACTTGTGCGAGAAGACATTTTCCCGGCAGGCTGTTAGACTGTTGATAAATTAATATGTGGGCATACCTGCCAATTACTCCGGTTTTGCCGTAATGAGTATGGTTTTCTATAACCCACTACGGTGTTCCGGTTGGGTCACATGAACTACGGTTTTCCCTTTGAAAAAAATAAAATCGTAAAAACATTCCACCGCTAGATGGAGACAAAGTACCATTTCACACAACAGCTATATCAGCACTGCAAGTCGTCTGGCAGTGCTGATATATCACTGCGCAAGGTTTATTTTTAGCTCAATTGGAACACCATAATTGGCAGTGGGAATAGAGGTCATTTGGATATCATTAATTCTGCTAAAGTGAATCAACCCACGCATGTTTATGGCTTTTCAGTCCCTTATTATAAAAATAATAAAAATCTTTTGGCCTCGCATGTTCAATTGACACTGGTGTGCCTTGCTTCACTTTGAGAAGTGACCGATTCAATGGAGCAGTGACACTTAGAAATGTGCCAGTGAAATTGTTTGCATGATATATTGAGATTTAGCCTTTAGTTTGTTTGTTGCCTAAATATGTGCTGAAGTCAGTTAAATGAAATGGGGAATTTCTAAGATGAACAGCAGTGTTTCCGAAGTATTTATTTTTTCATGAATGAGGAGCAATCCATTACCTACACAAAACGACATGCTACATTGGTAGCAGGGTGGGGATTACCAGCAGGTTAAGTCGAGATGTTTACACACAAACTAGAAAGAGGAAGTGGATTTTTTTTTTTTACTTCCGGGTGGATGCTTGGTTACCTCACAGCGCCACACGCCGGTAACGGTGGAAAGAAGCACAACAGTAATGTCCTGTACTCTGGAAAAGGTGCACACTATACAAAATACAACTATCAGCAATGTCCAAATTATTTTGGACATTCCGAATTTTTTTTCGTATCTACGTTTTTTATGTAAGTTGAATGGTTGTAAGTAGGGGAGCGTCAGTATTCATCTTAATTTATTTATTTACAATCTAATTCGGTGGTTATCGGTTCAGCCAGCAGGTGGTGCTCACGGTTTCCCATACGAACTGGTTCAAAATGGACTCATATTGTGTCTAAAGTTTGTAATAGAGGAAACAATACCTTTTTATACATATTTATCTAAAAAAAACAAGAAACTTGAATCAATAAACCAAGTAAGCATTGGTGGGAGGGGACAATGGAACCCGTGTTAAGGAGAAAACATAAATGATGGGGATTCTGTTGCAATGATAAGTACTGATAAATAAACACGGTTTTAAAGGTAATCAACTTATTTTACGTAACTCTGAAAACAAAGGGGGCCCCTCAAGGGAGGGGCTTGTGTAAGGCAGCACATGGCCTCACAGGAAGCTGACAAAAACCAGGTTATTATTCTTTTCGGGGGTTGATCTTGATGCTGTTCTCATCCAGACGATTAGGACGGGGAGAACCACGGGCTCTCCAAGCCTCGTGGCTTTGGGCTGGCAAGCCCCCAAACCTGGGGACCTTGGACGGCCAAATTGGAGTTTGTGTCAATAACTAGAATTTCAAACACCATTTAAAAAAATACTAAAACTAATTTTGCGTGTAGCAACCTATGAGCTCAACACCCTGATGCCATTTGCATGGAGGTAGAACAAAATGACAACAAAGAAGAAAAACGGTGTATAAAAATATTTTTCGGAACCACAAAATCAGCGTTTGACAAAGCTTAATGATATGCAGTTCTTTGTGGTATGTTTTTTTTGTACAGTACACATGATGAAGATCTAGTCTAGCCACTGGCTTTGACTTGTGTTTTCATTTTCTTGAAGAAGTCCGCCTTTTGTTTAGTCTCTTTTCTTTCTTTTTTTTGTCCTCCACTGATGCTCATCGGACAGCTATGTGTTTGAATAGCTATTTGACCATTTATTCCAGTTATAACATCCATCTGGTGTTATGCTCGCTCTATGTCCTCAAAACAGTAGAATAAGGTTACTAGTGACGCACACAAAAAAATTGGGTTCTCATACAATCTGTCTTGGGATAGCAACCGAAAATGTTGAAAGAGCCATGTTAGACAAAAAAATAACAACAACCCCATAGTACTGTTACCCATAAACCTTGGTGCATGGACAGTCCGAGGTGTTTTTTGCTGGCTTGTATAAAGGCTTTAAACATCTTTAGTCAGCCAGATTTGTTTGAGCTGACTGACCAAATAGAGCAGGGTTGGCTAACCCGGTCCTGGAGAGCTGCACGTCCTGCATGTTTTGGAGGTTTCTCTGCTCCAACACAGGTGACGCCAATTTTCAGCTTGTTAGCAGGCTTTGTGAGCGCTTGATAATGATCCAAGTGATTGGAATTACATAGATTGAAGCAGAGAAACCTCCAAAACATGCAGGACATGCGGCTCTCCAGAACCAGGTTAGCCACCCCCGGAATAGAGTAAAAAAAAAAGGAAAAAACTGACTTATTTTGTTGTTCATTTTTTACAGATATTTATCCCAGAGCCCAGACTGTCACCTGGAAATCTACCAACTTCAAAACCATTCTGACTTGGGAACCTTTACCAACTAATTACTCATACACCGTAGAGTTCTCAGTGTAAGTCCCATACCTGTCAACCTGTACGGTTTTGCCGTACAAAGTACGTTTTTTATGCATTTTAAGACGAATACGACGTACAAGGAAATCTGTACGGAAAACCGTAAATTTGTTAATGATGGGTACGATCCGGTATACACCGACTATCACGAAACGGCAAATCAATCAAGTCAAAGCAATTCGCCGTGGAAGCCTCTATCTCAGTATCGTTGTTTTCAATGCAAACGAAGCAAGTGGTTTGATGCTACTGTGCACATGCGTCTGCCACCTGGGGATTTCCCATTATGCATCATTCCCCCGCCCCCAAAAATATGGTGTACGATTATTTTGTATTATCCCTTACAAAAAAAAACAGTTTGTACGGGCATGGAGCTGTGGAGGGAGACAGGTATGAAGTCCTTTCATAGATTTCATGGACAGTAGGGGTTTAACTACTCCAAAAGCATGTTCTTGTGTATCGTTTGCCATTTCATGGTTTTTAAACCCCTTAGTGTTCCTTGGGCCCGCTGGGGTGGCGTCAGACTTTTGATAAGTCATGTCTTTACGATGTCTGTAGTCACTGAAATCCGCCATGCTACTTATCATTGGAAAGCTTCAACTCTTGGCATTCAAGATGTAATGACCATTTTAAAATATACTCATCGCAAAAATGTCAGTCTGAAACAAGATACTCGAAAACTACAACTCACCTAAAAGTCTTGTAATATTCAACTCGTGAAACTATTATTCACAAACACGGTCAGGTTACATTCACGAGAGTCCAGAGAATCTAAGAGTGCAAGGTATTTATTCCAAAATGCATTAATGCCAACAGATTTAAAAAAATGCCTAAAAGCATTCCTGCGCCTTTTAAAGATCCTTGTTGTAATCCGTTCGTTTTGCTCCATCACTCCCTTTGAAAATTAAAAGACTCGTCAAATGATTTCGAATAGCCATTAGCCTCTGACCTTTTGATTGAAACCACTTTTGGCCGATTTCAAGCTATTTTTTATTGTTCTTAGCCTGTGACAATCTATGAAGGCCTGTATTGAAAAAAACTTCATTAACTTACTTCGATTTTCAAAATTATTAACCAATAGTGACTGATTCAAATGTGGATTGACATATCGATTGGGCAACAAAACTCCTAACGTAATTTTATGCAATTTTACAGCCTCTGTATTAAAATCATGGCCGAAAATAAATGTGCGTAAATGCAAACCGAGATTCATTTTCCGTGTGACTGTCAGGCGCAAATGTGGACAATTGATTTCTGGAAAGAAAAGTCCAAAAGCTTTCACTGGTTTACACTTGCCGCATTATACAGGTGCCCTTCCCATCCCTTAGAACACGTCCAAAACATCCTACTATCCTTTGACAACACCTCTCCACTCATTCCTAGTACCAACAAGATCTCAGCTTTCACTAGATTTACTCTTTTCTCCAGTGCTCTTATAGCCCCATCCAGCCACATCACTCGGGGCCTTCCATTCACTTCTGCTGTAGACAGGGATCAGAATTTTCCGCGGATCCGCGGATTTCCGCTGTTTTTGAACCCCAAAGGCATTCCGACTTTTTCACTTTTTCTCTTGCGTAACAAACAAATTCAAAATCCGACTGTCTCACTCTTTCCTTTATTGCTCTGGCGCACCCTGGCGGCCGTTAGAAAAATTGGCCGCATTGTTTCGCCCTGCTTTATTCCTGGACCCTGGCTATTTCAGCTGAAAATGAAAATCTCCATTCTGATCCCTGTGTAGATCCTCTTCAAGTCAAGTCAAGTCAAGTCAAGTCAAATTTATTTATATAGCCCTTAATCACAAAAATGTCTCAAAGGACTGCACAGGATTACAGTTACAAAATTACACAATTACCTGATCTTAAACCAGCATGCGGGCAAGGAAAAACTCAAAAACCTCAGTGTGAGGAGAAAAGAGAAACCTTGAGAAAGGACCTCACATGTGGTAATCCCCCTTCCAGGATTGACCAGGGTGAATTACAATTAGCATTACTGTACACATAATAGTAAACATAAGGTAAGATGTTGAAAATGTCCGGAAAGTGCATGACATCAACGACGCCCCCAGCCTGCAAACCAGTCCAGAAAGTCTATGACAGCCACAACGCTGCCTCCCGTCTCTGCCAGCTGGTAAATGCAGGGGTTGACATGCTGCAGGTCAGACGCCGGTCCGCTGACCCATCCCAAATCATCCTTCTCCTTCGTATCAGCCAGGCAGGCGTCGGAAAAAGACAGGACAAAACAGAATATGAGGTGGGCATCAATCATATGCTTTGGAATAGAAGTGTGTCTTAAGCCTCGATTTAAAAACTTCCGTTGAGGTTGCAGATCTTATCTCCAGAGGCAGGGCGTTCCATAACACCGGGGCCCGGATGGAGAACGCTCTCGAGCCCGCAGACTTCTTGGCTCTCGGAATCACAAGTAGACCGGCATTTTCCGAGCGCAGACTCCGTGCAGGAACATAGGGGGAAATCAAATCTGAGAGATAAGAGGGTGCAAGCCCATGCAAACATTTATATGTTAATAAGAGAACCTTAAAGTCACATCTTAAGTGGACTGGGAGCCAGTGCAAGTTGGCCAATACAGGAGTAATATGCTCAAACTGCACATCCAACAATCTAGTTTGTTTGGCCCTACTGACCATCTGTGTTAGATTATCAAGGGACAAATCATTGAAACTGGAGAATGTTTCTGAACAACCGCTGACACAGTCCATACCTAGCACCTCCACATCTTTGATATAGGAGGAGGAAACAGAGCGTTCTCTTAAAATTTCATTCCCGATTAGTTGAATCTTTTTATTAAAAAATTCCATAATGTCATTAGCAGAATAAGTGCAACCATTTGGGTTAAGTTGTTGTCTGGTAAGTTTCTTCAACATTCGCTCCTCATCCATCTTATCCACACGCTTGCTCAGTTCCACTACTACTCCAGTTCATTCTCTCACAATTTAATTTGTCCACTCGTAACTCCAGACTTTATACCATACAAATCTCCAAGCTGTAATTCACCCTTTCCTTTCAATTTTGTTTCACCCAAGGCTAACACATCAACCTTCCTTTTAGTCATCATCCTTCCGATCTCCTATTTCTTTCAATCAGTGTCTTTACTTCCACATTCTCTCACATTAAGTGACCTTATAACTAGAGTTTGCAAGACCGCCTGCTCTCCTGCCCCCTTTCTTTTCCTTGCTGACTCTTAGGGAGTAGAGATAGAAAGGAAAGGATCCCCAGTCCCTTCGCTCCTTCCACTTTAGTCGCCTCTTACGACGCACAGCGGACCACGGTGGGAGAATTCTCACACTTCCCAGAGGGAGAGGGCCCCTTACCACACGCCAGTCCATCCATCCTTCCATTATCTGCACCGCTTATCCACAGTAGGGTCGCGAGGGTGCTGGAGCCCATCCCAGCCATCTTCCGGCAGTGGGCAGGGGACACCCTGAACTGGCTGCCAGCCAGTTGCAGAAAAACAGGGACAGACAATTTGCTCGCTCAATCAAACCTAGGGACAATTGGGACAGACCAATTAACCTGACATGCATGTTTTTGGAATGTGGGAGCAAACCGGAGTGCCCGTAGGAAACCCACGCAAGCACGGGGAGAACATGCAAACTCCACACAGGAAGGTTGGTAGCTGGATTTGAACCCATGACCTCAGAACTCCGCCGTGCTGCCCCCACACGACAGTGTTTAAGATATTTACTGGGTATTTTGGCAAAATTTACAGGAATGGTAAGGGGTTAAATGCGATGATTACCGTATTTTCCGGACTATAAGGCGCACCCCAAACTGGCCAGTAATTTGAACGTGTGCCTTAGATTGCGGTGCGCCTTAAATTCAGACAAAATTGAAAATGTGTTACTATTGATTTTGCAATTTTTGATGAGTCGATCACTATCGCTGACAATTGCACCACCAGGCCACTAGGAACTGGACGGTTTTCACAATTTCATAACTTTGGATGAAACGGGAATCGGACCCAGATCGCAGCAGGAAGAACGCCATATTTTATCCACTAGACCAGAGATGGCCAACCTGCGGCTCATGAGCCGCATGCTGCTCTTAAACTAGTTTCATGCAGCTCATTAGGAGCTGTAATATGACATGAATCAAACATGTTTTGCCGGCACTGTCATTTGCCCTCCCTACAGCTAGACGGCACACCGACTATGTAAGCCTGTTTGAGTGACGTCAAACGAGCGACGAGTGAATATTTGCTTGCCGAAACGTATTGTAGACAATTTACATGAAACTCCATCTTGAAATACCAGGTAAAAAAAAGCACCTCCAAACAAAAATATGAAGAACTCAGGACGTGGGAGAGTTTTTTTACTTTTTTTACTGAACGTAATGGCAGCCTATCTGCCTTATATGTGACGCAGCATTAGCACATTTCAAACCTTCAAATCTTCAGCGTCACTTCAGCTCACTCCACCCTAACATCGAACAGGAATTTCCAAGAGGGACTGTACTTCGTAACAAAAAGTTGTTAACTATGAAAGGCAAGGCCGAAAAACAGTTGCATTCACATATATATATATATATATATATATATATATATATATACACACATACAGTAAGACCTCGGTTATCGCGGTTAATGGGGACCAAAACCACCCGCTAAAAGTGAAAATCTGCGAAGTAGCGACGCCCCTTCAAAAAAAAAAAATATATATATATATAGATAGAGAGCTTTGTTTTTACATGCCCGGGGTTACACCACCTCGTGTTCACGTAGATAGCCAGTCCCCCTCCTTTGCGCTTCCCACTGACTTTTGTCCCTCTGTCAGCCTGAACAGCGCAGAAGCCGTTTAGCGCGATGTTAGCGTCCGTGATGCTAGACGTAAGCCACGTTTCCGTAAAGCAAAGTAAGCTGCACTCCCTGTATGCTTTGATGTCTTTCACAAGCACAGCCAGTTCGTCGATCTTATTCGGTAGGGAGTTGACATTCCCCATGATTATGGACGGTACCGTGGGCTTATATCGCCACTTCGCCGCTAGCCGCTTAGCCTTTACCTTAGCACCGGCTCTGCAACCCCGGTAGGGTCGCCTCACCTCGTTAGGTAAAAAGGGGAGAATTCTTCAGAACGAGGAGTAGGTTTCTTGAATATACGTATTTTTGCCAGTTGAAACCCATATCCATAGGATAGAAAGTAATCCAAGTGTTGCAAGGCACTGATAAAGTAAGCTAAAATAAATAAATAAATCACAAAAGTAGCGAAAATAACATATGTATATATATATATATATATATATATATATATACTGGACTGTCTCAGAAAATTAGAATATTGTGATAAAGTTCTTTATTTTCTGTAATGC
>NC_142366.1:640000-690000 GCF_059441175.1 Urocampus carinirostris
ATAAAAGACTACTTTTTGGGGTTGTGCCTTATAATTAGGTGTGCCTTATGGTACAGTAAATACGGTATATACACATGTGTAATAGTTTTTGTGTGAAACGTTTTGCAGGGTTACGAGGGACACGCAGAGGAACTCTAATTGCATACAAATCTCATCAACTACATGTGATCTGACTAGTTCACTGAGTGACTTGAATGTCTGCTATGTGGCTGATGTTGTGTCTGAACCCCCACTGGGAGTCGCCTCCGACCTCAATGAATTCCCGTACACAAGCTCCTTGCCATTCTGCCCCTCCAATGACAGTAAGTTTATTCCACAGGGTTCGTATGGGTGCTTGAAATCCTTGACAATGCTTGAAATATAATGTTGTGCTTTCAGCTATTGAAAAGAGAACATTTTGCAGAAAGTGTTTGTAAATGTGAAATTATTGCAATGTTCACAACAAGTCTGCTTAACACTAGAAGTACCAGACCCAAGTCATTTTGATTTCCTACATAGAATGCACGAAGGACAGCCAACTGACTGGATTAGTTTCACTAATGATGTGCAATTGAGGCCAACTCTAGTGTGACCAATGCTAATGTGAAGAAAAGAACGTTTTTTGGAGGTGTAACGAGGCTGTATTTTTGTAGTCCAGCTCTAGTTGTATTTTTGTGGTATTTTGTAGTACATCTGTAGTATTTTTGTAGTATTACTGTAGTTGTAGTATTTCTGTCGTGTGTTATATCTTCTCTCTTGGAGTCAACGGAATGGACTTCAGCCAGGATCATGTCCAAAGGCTCCTGAGTGTTGTCGTGCTGTGGCATTTTCACTGAGTTATTGAACAAGGGTCCAGTGCACAAGCTCTATATGCACACCCACCACATTCCATTTGAAAAACCCCACCGTGCCGCATTTACGGAACAATGGCTACAAGATAGGCTGTTATTGTTAGTTTTAAATAACACAGCATTTTGACTTTCCGTTGGTCATTCCACAGGCGATAATAGCATATTCCTATACTTTTTAACATTTTTGTACATCCAGAGTGTTTTGTTGACATAATGGCTTTTAGAGAATCTTAAAATTCATAAAGATGAGCACATACAGAGTCACCAGGCTACTTGATGGATTTTGAATTTAATTGTTTTTATTGTCATTAATATAATGTGCATTATTTTCTGCAGCAGACAATACAGAGCATATTTTATCAAGGGGCAGGTTAGGGAGGGCTTTGTTGTTTTGGGTGGGCATGATTGTTTGACTGACAGCACACACCAGCCAATGACAGTCGCACAAACAGTCGGGGGGGGGGGGCTCACAAGTCAATGTGTCTACTAATAACGACTGCAACTAGCATTTCAGCGGCTCTAGCTCAGGAGGTAGAGCGCTCGTCTTGGGATCAAGGGATCCCAGTTCGAATCCCGGCTCGCCCGTGTTACATGTCGAAGTGTCATTTTGTAAGACACTGAACCCCTAATACCCCCAATAAGCAGGTTAGCGTCTTACATGGCTGCAATACTAGGCCGCTATTGGGAAGTCATTGACTTGAAAAGCGCTATATAAATGCAGATTATTTCATATATAAATGCATATCATTTCTAGATGATAGTTTGCTAAATAGCTAGAAAGGTAAGAAGATAGCTAGCTACAAAGCTTAAAAAGGTAGCTAGACACCTAACTAAAAAAAACCTGCATATTTTTTGCTGATTCGCTTTAAAAAACCTATACATTGGAATTTAGTTTATTGTATTTCCTGTAAGACAAATCTTTAAAAAGACGAATAAATACATGTGTATAATACACAGATTCTCATTCTGCTCTTTTAATTTCTTAAAAATAATTATCAATACTTAGATTTTTTTTTTGTCCATTGAGGCCATTAACTGAAATTTATTTATTTGGATTTCTGAAATAACAACTTATCATGTTATTATTATGTTGTTACTGTGTTATTCCCAGGTAGTGGTTAAAATGGGGATAAATAGACTCGGTCAACCATAGAAAGACATTTTTTCCTAAATAATCACAATGACCCAGCACTGGCAAGCTATTTTCAAAATTGGTCCGCGGGCACCTCAACTGTCCTTACGAGTCACCCTGGTGCCCGAAGCCACCACGTTGGAGATCCCTGCTGTAAAATGAGCCTAATGCCAACACCTCCTCTGACTACTGTCTTCTTTCCAGCTGTTATCGGCAGGCCTGAATTCAAAATTCGGGTCCGCAACGACCAAAACACTACGCTGCATGTGATAGACCCGCTGACTGCTTTGTTTCAAAATGGTCGTCAACTTAACATAAGAGACATTTTCTCAGAGAAGCTACACTACAAAGTAACATATCGCAAAAACAAGAGCTCCGGCAAGGTACGTTTCAACTATTATCAAAATCATTGATCAATCAAAAGAAATAAAAAAAACACTAGAAGTACCACAGCCAAGCCATTTGGTTTTTTCCTACATGGAATGCCAAAAGGACAGCCAATTGACTAGATTTGTTTCACTATTTATCTGCAAACTCTGTTGTGAAGAACACAACTCAGTTGTAACCCTTCGCATGTTAATGTGAATAAAATAATGTTTAGTGGGGGCGTAACCAGGCTGTGTTTCTGTAGTATTACTCTCGTTGTATTTTTGAGGTATTCTTGTCGCATTTCTGCTGTCTGATTTCTGTTGTATTTCTATTTATTTTTTTAATTGTACTACTGTACTATTAATTTATAGTATTTCTACAGTGTTTTTCGAAGTATTTCCATAGGATATTTTTGTAGTATTACTGTAGTTGTACTTTTTTAGTATTTTTGTCGTAATATTTTTCTAGCAGTATTTTTGTAGTATTACTGTTGTAATATTAATGTAGCTGTAGTTGTGTATTATAGAATTACTGTAGTGGTATCTTTGTAGTATATCTGTAAAAGTATTTCTATAGTATCTTTGTAGTATTTTTATTTTACTCTAGTAGTTTTTGTATATACTATATAATTATTTTCTTATCGGACAAAATAATATATTAGGTCCCTGTTTTGAAGCACTAAATCTGATAGTTCACAAAATTACTACAAAACTAAATGACTCCATGTATTTATCAACACCACACCTATCACATTCCATTTGAACACCCCACTCTGCCGCATTTACAGAACAATGGTGTCAGGATGGGCCGTTGAATTGTCCATTTTAGATAATAGCCTTTTGGCTGTCTGCTGGTCATTCTAAAGGGGTAAGAAAATTCATGGGACTTCTAGTGTTAATGATGTATTCAATTACAAGGAACTGTGATCTCTTATTTTTTTAGAAAGTGGCCATATCAAAGACAAGCATCATAGAGCTGAGTGATCTGGATAAGGATCAAAGTTACTGTTTCAACATTCAGGCCTTTATTCCAAGCCGCAGTGTTGATAAACAGTTGGGAGGGTTGAGCCAAACGCAGTGCACCGATAATAGAAACCAATCTGTCTTTGAAGGTAAGTCTTGCCTTATGACAAATTAAATAGTACCACCTCCATTTTTTCCAAGCCCATGCTCGTAGCTCTAATTCATAAATCCTACAGTGGGGGCTAAGCCACGCCATAGTTACGGTATCCATGTATCACAAGCGGAGCAAATATGGCGGCTGAAACAACTGCGAGCAACTTTTTAGTCAATATTCCTGATAGCATAGCCATACAATTTATTCTGGATTGTGCAAATTTATTTCAAAAGTCAGTATAAAGGGGTCTCTATGATTATGTGCAGTTATATCCATGGCATCAAGCTGTCCTTGTAAGGGTGGATGCAAAATGTTGGTGATCTATGAGGTCAGCCCTGTACACATAGAATTAGATTCCGATTTGTCAACTCTGACCGACTCTTACTGCAGATGTAAAGCAAGGTTTGTACACGTTATTGTTTTCCCTTCTAACAGACCTTCATGAGTAGAGGTCACATACCTTGCTCTTATTTCTAGACAGATTGAATGCTATAAAAGATGCAAAGTTTTCCTTAGGCTGTCTTTGCAGATAACTTTATAAGTTCATAACCTATGACAGAACAAACCCATCCATCCATTATCTGCACCGTTTTTCCCCAGTAGGGTCGCGGGGGTGCTGGAGCCCATTTAGAACAAACCATTTCCGTAAATTTTTAGGCGTGTCCAGGTTACTATTTCGTGGTAATATACCAAAATTAGAGTGACAGGGAGGATCTACACGTCATGCTGTGAGGCTGATGGGGTGCTATAAGGAATTAGTTGAAATTGTAACCAACTGACTTTCCCAAGTATGTTGCTGTGAATGGCGTTAAAACTGGGGTTTGCTGTATAGGTATTTATCTTGATGGTTGATTTTATATGTAACAAGAGTAATGAATAGGTTCACTTCCAAGACTATATAAAAAAATGCAACAGCCTGTCAATTATGAGCGATGCGAAACGTGGGTTCAAGCCCTCGTATTTTCCCGCCTATTAATGCGCACCGTGTTCAAAGGCGCACTCTCCATAGCTGGTTCTATTGCTGTATTTATCAACACATACGGCGCACTGGCTCATTGGGCGTGAGTGCTGCGGGACTGCCTTACTATTGTGTATTGTATTGTTATTACACAGAAGCGTTCAAGTTTGTGTATTTAGAAAAAAAAAGCCGCAGGAGCAGAACTAAGTTTAGTTGTGTTTTTTTTTTTTGAGTAATTATCACAAAGTCACAAAATCAAAAATGTGTTCTGGAAAGAAGTGAAAAGAGTAAGAAACAGTGAGTCTGGAAAGGAAGAGAAAGTGAAAGATAAGGATGGTAGATTGCTGGTTAGCGGTAGTGCAGTCAGGACGAGATGGGCAGAGTATTTTGAGGAGTTGCTAAATGTGGAGGATGGGGGAGAAGTGAGAGTCGAGGCGATCGATGGTATGGAGAGAATGCCCGTGTTGGGTGATTTAAATGTGAAGCCTGTGGAAACATGGGAGGTGCAAGAGGCAGTGAGGAAATGAAAGGGGGAAGGCACCTGGGTTGGATGGTTGTACTGCTGAATGCCTGAAAAAAGGTGGCACAGCTATGATTGACTGATCAGTACGCTTGTTGAATGTATGCTTTTTAAGTGGTGTGGTTCCTGTTGATTGGTGTAGTGCATGTGTGGTGCCATTGTATAAGGGTAAAGGTGATAAGTATGAAGTAGCAATTCGAGAGGTATCAGTTTGTTGTCTGTATGGAAGAGTCTTGTTTAAGAGAGTGAGAGAAAGAACAAATGAGGTAGTGATGGAGGGGCAGAGTGATTTCTGGAAAGGAAGAGGATGTGTGGATCAGGTGTTTGCAGTACAACAGTTGTGTGAGAAATATTTTGCAAAAGGTAAGGATGTTTATTTGGCTTTCATGGACTTGGAAAAGGCATATGACAGAGTTGATAGAGAGGCGTTGTGGCAAGTGATGGTGATATATGGAGTGGGTTGGAGAATTGAAAAGTTTTTATATGAACAGCAGAGCATGTGTAAGAGTAGGGAGTGAGACAAGTGAGTGGTTCCCTGTATTGACTGGTGTGAGACAGGGGTGTGTGATGTCACCATGGCTGTTTAATGTGTACATGGATGGTGTGGTGAGAGAGGTGAATGCAAGAGTTTTTGGCAGAGGTGAAGACATGATGGACACCAGTGGGACAGTGTGGCAGGTAGTCAGTTGTTGTTTGCAGATGACACAGCGCTTGTGGCTGATTCTGAGGAAACATTGAGAAGGTTGGTAACGGAGTTTGGAAGAGTATGTGATAGGCGTAAGTTATGTGTCAATGTTGGGAAGAGTAAGGTGATGAAGTGTTCACGTGATGGAGTGGGCATGACATTAGAAATCAGGTTGCATGGACAGGTGCTAGGAGAAGTTGAAAGCTTCAGGTACTTGGGTTGTGATGTGGCTGCAGTTGGTGGAATGGAGTGTGAGGTATTGCACAGAGTGAATCAAGGAAGCAAGGTTTTGGGTGCTCTGAGGAGAGTGATGAACAACAAGAGTATGAGTATGGATGTTAAGAGGTGACTGTATGAGAGTGTGATTGTGCCGACTGTGTTGTATGGTGCAGAGACTTGGAGCCTGAACGCAGATTTATGAAGGAAGTTGAATGTTTTTGAGATGAAGTGTTTGAGGAGTATGTTAGGAGTGACAAGATGGGATCGATTGAGAAATGAAATTGTGAAAGACAGTACTCGAGTAGTCGTGGAACTGAGCAAGCGTGTTGATAAGAGAGTACTCGGTTGGTTTGGACACATGGAGAGGATGGAAGAGGAGCGATTGTTGAAGAGGATCTACAGAGCAGAAGTCAATGGAAGGAGACCAAGAGGAAGGCCGCGATTGACGTGGATGTATGGTGTTATGAGTGCACTGCAGGAAAGAGGTCTAAATATAATGGTAGCTAGAGCTCTTGTTGGCGATAGAAAGGAGTGGAGAGGTGTTGTGAAAGGATAGTGGGATTGTGGACGCGTTCTTAAGGATGGGCTGGGCACCCGTATGATGCGGCAGGGGTAAACCAGTGAAAGATGTCGGGCCCTGCTGTTGAACAAAAGAGTGTGTTGTGTCACCCTGTCCCGAGTGACATGGCCGCCTCCTGGTGTCCTGTTTCATCTGGAGGGACGAAAGCATGACCAACTTGGGTGCCTAGGTGCCTCACTTATTTGGGTGTTTGGGCGATTGGGTTGGCCATGTTCCAAAAAAGTTTGTGTTTTTTTTTTGTTTTTGTTATTTATTTCCCTTTTATTTTCTTTGTTATTGCATGTGTGTGTCATGCTGTCGGTCACCACTCTTGAGTGATATGACCAAGGTCGATAGATGGATAGATAAATTATCACAAAGTAAAACACCAGGATATACCAAAATTGTTAATGTGGTACTTGCATCTTTTTTACCGGTAATCCTTTTCAAACTAAGCCTTCAAAGTCTTCATCTTTAGTTTTTGACAAGAACAGCTGCGCCAAATCTCCATTATACAGTTCATTTTCAGAGTCACTTTCCGTGCCGTTTGGCCTCTCGGAAATTATGCCGGCTTTGGCGAAAGCTTGAACAACAGTCACAGCAGACATGCTTGCCCACGCGTCACTAATCCATTCGCAAATTGTGGCGTAATCCGCCCGCCGCTGCCTTCCGCTCTTCATGAAACTGTGGTCTTCAACGGTAATCCAATGTTTCGTGACGCACTTTAAACGGCCTGTTTACATTGATGTCCAGCGTATAACAGCAAGCACGGAGTTAATTTTCTTCACCTTTTTTTTCACATCGGCTGTGATATGGGCATGCATGTAGTCACAAACCAAGAGCGACGAGTTGGCATGAAAAAAAAAACACCTGGATTCTGACATAGACATCTCTCAGCCACTCTTTCATCATTTCTTTATCCTTCCAGCCCTTTTCATTTGCCTTAATGATCACTCCTGCAGGAAATGTCTCTTTACGAAAAGTCTTTATGTTGTATATCACCATCGGGGGAAGTTTGTTTCCAATTAGAGTGGTATCCAAGCACAACAGTAAAAGAAGACTTTTCAGACCCCGGAAGTTGCTTTGCCACCGTAGTACTTACCCGAATGGTAAAGTGGCAACTTTCATGAAACAAAAGCACCAAGACGTTCCCCCATTAAAATCTTTCATTTTCATGTCTTCCGCTAACGTTGCTCCTTTTAATCAAATGGTGACCATCAAAACGCTTCTGCCACTTGATCTTTGCTCGATGATCCAGTGCCCGTGTCTTTCTTCCAATTTGGGCCACCTCTCCTTACACCTGCGGAAGCTCAGCTGCGTTTTTTTAACTTATCAGAAATCGTTTATCATCATAGTCCATTTTCGAACCATCGATTCATTAATCTTCTGTTCTCTCGCGGCAGCTCGATTTCAGTGTTTCTCAGCATAGTTGATGGCGGTCAGTTTGAAATGGGCTTTATTTGCTATTTTCAGCATTAAAACAACTCAAATACGTCATGCCATCAGCACACAACCGTTGGTTTGTATACACATTTCAAACGTAAGCGGTGACACCCACACTATAGACCTCAGTCATGTCCGCCACGAAATGCGAGCAATAGGACGCGGCTCACATTTTAAACAAAATCGGAGACTTTTATTTGTGCCTTAAGGGAATGAAAATACGGTAAGTCTTTAGGCAACAGTGGGCTTAAATCAGATCTTTTTCTGTTTGTGATACAAAGATGGCCAACCAAAATCGGCGGCCACAGACTGTCGTCTGCCTCACGTTCTGTCGGATGTTTAAATTGCTTGTTAACGAGTGAATTTTCCTCATATGAAATTATAAAAACAAATTGATTCTTTCCCGTACCCTAAATGGCTATAAAAAACATCCTCATGATCACTTATCTCAGGGAGCAATTGGCTGAGGTTGACAATTATGTGATCGACAGTTACTATATCTCAACTTAACTCAACAAACATATAACAACATTTTACTGCCTTTTTTGTCTGTAGTAGTTTACATGTGCAAACTGGGACAAGTTGATGCAGGCACGGTAAGCAGTTAAGAGTGGTAAGTGGTCTCTCGTGGTAGCCCCTGGGAATGCTCGTGACCTGGATTTTTTGTTATATCTGGAGTAAGATTTTTTTGTTCCAAATTAAACTTAAAAATGGAAACTCCTGTGTTTACAGGCGCTCGTATATTTTGATAACATTGGCTTAGGAAACAATGAGTCATGTTTTGAACAATGGATTAAATGGAAAATACGTTCAATGCTTAAAGTACTTTATTGAGAGGTTTGAAGCAAACCGAAACGCAGCATCTTTTCTCAGAAAAACCCTCCACTTTTCTAGAACAGCACTACATTAAATGTCAACAACATATTTTACAGGCTGTCACGTAGGTTACGCTAGATGTGGAACGAAATGCTTAAAATGCTGACATTCCACACCTCTATGCAAGAACAACATTAAATTTCAACCCAATATCTTGAGAGAGAAAGATTCATCTATATGTGAAAAAATATTCTGTATAGTCAACTCAGCACTTTTTGTTTTGCTAATTCAGCATTTTTCCCAAAAAGGCATTCCACTCTCCCAGGCCAGAACGACATTGAATATCAACTCCATATTTTACAGGCAGTCAAAAAGGTTACTCCAGATGTGGAAAAATGCGCAAAAAGTAGGCATTTTCTACTTCCAGGCCAGAACAACATTCAATTTCAACACAATGTCTTGCAAATGCGGCTGCATCGGCTCGCTACAACGGGTCAGGTGCAATCGACATTTCGTTCTGTGTACATTGTTACACAGAATGACAATACAAGGAAGTTATTATTATTATTATTATTATTAAATAGTTCACCTATATGTGAAAAAATGCGCAGAAAAGTCGACTCAGCACATTTGGTTTTGCTGACTCGCTCTCCCATGCCAGAAAGACATTGAATATCCATCCATCCATGGATGCCCATTCCGTACTGGATTCCATTCCAGCCATCCTCGGTCAGTGGGCAGGGGGGACCCATAACTGGTCGCAAGCCTTGTCGCAGGGCACATAGAGACAGACCACTCACTCGCTCATACACACCTAGGGACAATTTGGATTGGCCAATTAACCTGACATGCATGTCTTTGATTTATGGGATGAAACTGGAGTGCCCAAAGGGAAACTCACGTGAGCACGGGGAGAACATGCAAACTCTGCACAGGAACTGGTCACTGGATTTAAACCCATGACCTTAGAACTGTTCCGCGAATGCGCTAACCACTCATCTGCCGTGTTGCCCACATTGAACACCACAAAAAAAGCTGACTTGACATTTTTGGTTTTACTTTCCCAGAAAGAAAAAGTTTTTTCTAGGATCTCAGTCAGTCACAAGCGATCAGTAAATCACTCTAGAGCTGGGGTCTCCAACGTGGGGCCCGCGGGTACCAGGGTGCTTTCTAGGGACAGTTGAGGTAACTGCTGACCTGTTCTGAAAATAGCTCACCAGGGCTGGGTCATTGTGATTTTATAATTGACCTGGTAATAAGATAGTATATTGTTACTAAGTTGATATTTTCAAAATTCAAATAAATTCCAGTTCATGGGTTTTATGGACAAAAAATACTACTCAATAGTTTATAGTTATTTTTTTAACAATTGATCAAAATAATGAAATGAGATTTTATTCATGTATTAAACAAATGCATGTACTCATCTTTTTATTGATTTATTTTACAGGAAATACAACAAACCAAATTCGAATTGAAGAGTATATATAAAGTGGGGTTATAACGTGAATGAGCCAAAATTTTCTATCTAGCTATTTAGTTGACTTTTTACTCTTTTAGCTATCTATCTAATCTCCCTTTTAGTGTTTTACCTGTTTACCTTTCTAGCTAACTATTGTTAGGAATTAAATTAATTGTTAGGAATTAAATTATATAATAATATTTAGCGTTTTCCAAAATATTCAAATTAGTTATCTGACTCCATTAACCAAACACATTATAATATTCCTAATAAAACGTGCTTGTTTTCTTAAATTTAGGGAAACATATTGACAAGAGACAGGAATTTTCACACGGGGGCAGATTAAATTTCTTAAATTATTTCTCAAGTGAATTTCATCGAATTTTTCCGAATTATTATCGAATTAGTCTTGTCGAGCCCCCCATCTTTTCGTCTCTGATCCTGTCTGTCTCTCTCTCTCCTGTCCATCTTCCGGGTTCCGTCCTTTTTGATACGTCGGGGCATCGGGCGGGCTGACTCCTCCTGTGGGCTGGCCAGGTGCCAACGTCTCCTCCTTCTCCCATGGGTGCCGCCACGTCTAGAGGGCTCACAAACAAAAAAGCTTATCAGAAACCTCGTCTCCTTCTCCCCGTCAGCGCCTTGTCCTTGTTTTTATGTAAACATAATTCTTGTCTAGAGCACAGAGAAAGATTCACCAAGCCCTGAAACCCTGTAAAAAATCCCCACTGCATTCAGCAAAATTTAGTTTGTATTATATTAAATCCCTTATAGTCAATTAAATAAAATTTAAAAATCCTTCATTCCCTCATGGCCCCAAAAAATGGGGGCCATTACATCAATTCGGCAATCAAATTTGGGTCTTGTATTTGTTCATTACATTTCAAATGCCAGAAGACTTCTCAACGAGTGGCTTTGCCGTCATAAATTTGTCCCATCAGTGTTGAGGCTGTATTACCGTAAATTCCGGACTCTAAGCCGCTACTTTTTTCCCCAAATGTTCAACCCTGCGGCTTATTCATTGATGCGGCCAATTTATGTATTTTTTCTAACAGCCGCCAGCAGCGCTCCAGTACAAAAGGTAAGATTTAGACCGGCGGAATACATGCGAGTGTGTTGCTAGTGTGTATTTGAATAAAGGAGCTCAGGACGACGTCTATATGACAAAGTCTCTTTCCCATACTAGGGAAGACGACTTTAATGATGTCAGTTATAAGGAGGAAGATGAGGACGGTTTGGGGGTTTGGGGTTTTGGGGTTTTTAAGGGTTATTGTTCTATCTTCGTTATTCATTATCCATTATCTGTTATCGGTCAGTTCATAATACGCTACAAAGCCTAGGAGCCGGGACACTTACTCTCAGCCAAAAGGCCAAGCTAAGGTCCTATCCCTAAAGCCTTGCTGCGATCATTGCGAATGCACCGTTCCCGGAGGTACTGCAATACCGGGCCGATGCGTGGAGTGGACAGAGCAAGCTCTTATTCCATGATTTTTACAAACACCGTGTTTTTTTTTAACAGACCTGTTTCCTTGTGTTGCGAGCGTGTTCCTAGTAGCGTTTTGCTACCCTTCACAGATACGGTTTGGGATGAAAGTTATAATATTATTATTAAAGCTTTGAAAACTCTCTCGGTGTACCGTCTTTCTTTGTAAATATGTGTAACTATCTATAATATGTATTTGCAACTGTATATTTTTGTAATGTATTTATTTTAGAGACTTATTCCGATATGTTTTCCACGGGCGAATCAAAAAGAAGGGGCGAATACAACGGGGGCTGATGGGAAGTGAAGTAAAGGTGAGACGTGTTTGTGGACGCAGCGGACAATAGTGGATATATATTTTTCCCACCCTTACCTTTGGAAATATACTTTTTTTTTTCCTTGGGTTACTTTCAACGGGACCCGGACTCTGCAGGTCTGCATTATATCTTGAGTACCAGTATAATTTTACGATCAATTTGCCGGCTGTTGTTTTTGGACTGTGTACTTCATATTCAGTTACAATTGCGGGACTCAAAGTCGGGTTTGGGTTAATTTCGTGAATGTGTTACATGTTTTTGTATTGTATTGTAATTACAGCGTTATTGTTACAGTGTTAATGTTACGTGTACCTGACTTGTTAACCTGACTGCCCATATTGCACATCTGGTTAGCTACTCTTCTTGCACTATCGGCACTATGGTAAAATACTACACGTAGCCAAAATACAATACAACATTATTTATATCTGTACATTCAAGGAAACTGTGGGGGTCAGATGCATCGACATTTCGTTCTGTATACACGTGTACTAGAATGACAATAAAGTAGATCTGAATCTGAATCTGAATCTGAATGTTTTAATGTGGGCGCATGCGGCTTATATGCAGGTGCGGCTTTGTTTAAGTACAAAAGCGGTTATCCACTTAAAATGTGGTGGGTGCGCTCTATAGTCCGGAATTTACGGTATTTCTGACAAAATACAGACCCCGGAAAATTTTTATTTTTCATATTCTTTTTATATTTGATAGACTCTAGTACAATTGTTCTTCCCATATGATTTTAACAAGGTGACAAGCAGGCCAGGTGAAATGTTTTCTAATTTGCATGGTCTTCCCTTTTTACCAATCCGTCCAATTATCTCAATTTTCCCTTATTAATGTGGTCCATGACCTGCATAAATATATGTACCATTCATACTTACCAAGCAAATTTGTGGCCCTCCTGTCTTCATCGTAGTCAGCACTGATGTTGTTTTGATTAGGATTAGGATTAGGGTCAGGGTCTGGATCAGGGTTAGGGTTATGGCAAGTGTGGTTGGCTGCTGTAATTATATATATAGTCTGTATCTGAAAGGTTGTGTAATTGAAGTAGTAATTTTTTAGCCCTCCCGTAATTTTATCTTTTTAATATATTTATTTTAGTTTTTCCGTAGAATTCCTGTAGTAGTACTTTTTTATTATAGCATAACTGTACCGGTATTTCTATAACATTTTAAAGAATCGATCATGCTAAAATGAACAAGCACAAAGCAAAAATAGCTTGCCGGCGATCAAATTATGCACTCGGATCCGCATTTAAAATCGGCAGCCACCGGTTCAACATTATTGGCCGTTTCAAATCCTTTCACTTCAAATACTAGCAGCAGTCAACCACCGGTTCCCCTGTGTGACAGAAAATCCCAATCTGAGGTATTTATAAATCTATTTATTTATGAAATGATTATCTTTTGTGTTTATACAATATTTAGAACAGGATAAACAAAATTTAAAATTTGTTATAAACATGATTAAAATAGATTATTTTGTATCATCATTATCATGTTCAATATTACGAATGCTTTTAATGTCAATATATTATTATTTTTTTTAATTTATATATATATATATATATATATAATACATGGTTTCTGTTTTGTTGGATTTAATTCATTCTAGTGCAATTTTCACATAGCAAATAAGATAAATGCTGTTGACTTGACTTGGCGAAGCCCCCCTGAGCCCCCCACCGGGCTCCGCCCTGGACCCTGGCTCTTTCAGCTGAAAATGAAAATCTCCATTCTGATCCCTGGCTATTTGAAATTATTCTGATCACTTACTCTTTTGCGTGCAAATTATTTTTGTTTGACACTTATTAACATTTTACTAACAATATCATTCCTCTTCTCCTCAATGTCACTTACTAAATCCTGCTTTTGCACTTGCCGGTTCTCTCTTCTACCTCCTTTATCTTTCCTATTTTTTTTTTGTTTTCCCTGTATTTTAACCGTCTCTCCTCTTCTCTTTTGCGCTCTCTTTTTATCTACTTTTGTCATTTTTCTTTTACCTTTTTTCCTTTTTTTTTTTACTCCTTGCCTCTCTGCTCAACATTCCGTTCTCAAAACAACATTCCTTCCTCATGCGTGCTCTCACACTGGCTCCTGAGATTCTCATCAAACCCACCCTTCATTTTAGTCATCTAGATTAACACAGTTCAATGTTGAAAGGGCCCAGACAAATAAACTTCTAAATAATTTGACAAAATTTGGTGATTTAGGTTTCTTTTGAATATTTAAATCTGTGTTTAAATTCAAACGTGTACACTGGTTCAACTCCCTTTCTGCTCAAGCAACTTGGTTTATTTTGATTACTTTTTCTTTTTCTTAATGTTTACTTCACTTTGGAATCCCCAATTCCGTGGAATCCCATTTCACCGCGGACTTTTTTTGCGAAGGCTTATCCTTTCGCTTAGCCTTTATTCACGAGGATTTGGGGCTCGTTATCTCCCCGGGCCTCAATTCCAGCTTGTGTCCCAAACACATTCTTTTTGTACAACTTTCTTCTTATTTTTATTTAACGTTTTTTCACTTCATTTTATATATATATATATATATATATATATATATATATTTATTTTTTCTTTTCTTTTCTTATTCACTTAGTCTGAGACTCGATCCTAGTCAAGGCTTTTTCTCCTAAACAATCTACCACTCTGACGATCTGCCCCCGTGTCTTGGCCATTTTTTTTCAACAAGTAGGTCCAAATTGTATCACAGTCACACCACTTCAATATTTCAAATTACAAAATCCAACTCTTTGTTGCTTCAACCGACTTCGCGATACGTAAATACCAAATTTTACAGCGTATCACATCACAACATCACAACCACGAAATAGCACCAAACTAGTCCCAAGCAGGAAGTTTTTTCAAATTTTAGCCCACTAAAGCACGAGATAGTTACCGAAACCGTCTCTAATCTCGTATGTCCCTGAACCGGTACCGCGACCTCCCCGATACAGCAATAAGCAAATACCGAATTTAAATCTTACTGTCATCTACACATTCCTCACAATATCCAAACAAATTACAGTCGCTTTCCTCCGTTCAATTTAGCCGTGTCCAATGTATGCTTTAAATAAAAAATATTGTGCTTACCTTTAAGAAAAGTGTGGCAACACCAGAGGAAAATCAGGCTGTAATTTATGATGTTTTAATTTACCTAACTGCAGATAAGGACGAACGCGCACAATGCGCACCCAGGGTTGCGACCCCTGTATTCTTTTCCTGTGATCTCTCGAAGTCTTTTCCCATTAAATTGTTCCCCATTTAAGTCACATCGAGGGGTCACCAAATTGTTAGCTCTTTTTTTTTTATTCCGCACGGAGGCAGATTCAATTTCTTAAATTATTTCTCAAGTGAATTTCATCAAATTTTGCCGAATTATTATCGAATTAGTCCAATTAGTCTTGTCGAGCCCCCCATCTTTTCGTCTCCGATCCTGTCTGTCTCTCTCTCTCCTGTCCATCTTCCGGGTTCCGTCCTTTTTGATGCGTCGGGGCATCGGGCGGGCTGACTCCTCCTGTGGGCAGGCCAGGTGCCAATGTCTCCTCCTCCTCCCATGGGCGCCGCCACGTCTAGAGGGCTCACAAACAAAAAAGCCGATCAGAAACTTCGTCCCCTTCTCCCCGTCAGCGCCTTGTCCTTGTTCTCGTTTTTATATAAACATAATTCTTGTCCATGTCACACTGACTTCAAGCCCTGAATCCCTGTAAAAAATCCGCACTGCATTCAGCCAAATTTAATTTGTATTATATTAAATCCCTTAAAGTCAATTAAATAAAATAAAAAATCCTTCACTATCAAATTACCTTTTGAGCTATTTAGCAAAACCAATTAACTAATTTGGTATTTCAGAAATTGATTTCAAACTGGGTGCCGTTAATGCTAATTGGTAACAAAAAGTAGCTCTGACCTAGAGAATAGGTGTCAAACTCACGGCCCGCAGGCTACATCATCCTGGCGTATATCCGGCCAATCATTTTATTTACATCTACTATAATAGTCCGGCCCTATGAAAGGCTGATGACGCTCAAACTACAAATCCTACAATGCAGCGTTTCTGCCGCCACAGGACTTCCAGAAAATGTTGCTGCATCAATCTAGTCCTGACAAGGGCAGACGGTTTTAAAACTATCTACTCACAAACATCACGTCAGCCAGTTCAAAATTAACAAGTGCATTACTAGTGAGTCTTTAGTGTCAGGAAGTGGAAAGGTAATGCCTAGGGACGAACATCACAATGTAACAGAAGGCTAAACAGAGAAAAGCAGGGTATACTTTCAAGTTGCTGTGGATTACGCGGATGCAAACCCCTCAAAATGCCTGAACAGAAAGTTGTTTTGGAAAGCGAAACCTTTCAAAACTGAGGAGAGGCTGAATATTTGTTAACTGACACTGCCAGTAAACCCGTGTGTGTGTGTGCTATTGTGGCCGTAATTAAGGAATTTAATGTAAAAGGGCACTGCAAGACAAAACATCAGAGTAAGCTGAAAAACCTGAATGCAGAGCAGGCGATACAGAAAGTTGAAGAGTTAGAGAAGAATATGAGGACCGAGCATATGGATGTCACCAAAGAAAAATTCCCGAAGTGAAAAGCACAAATTTTATTTCTAGTTTCCATTTTTTTCATATTTTGAATTTGTAACAGGAGATATTTTTACATTATTGAATGTTAAATTTATGTATATTCTGGAGTAATATTCTAGTCGGTTTTGAATTTATATTTAAAAAAAGTTTTAGTATATTCAATAAATATTTATACTGTTCGGCCTGCGACCAAAGGTGTGATTTGAGTTTTGGCCCTGTTCTGAAAAGAGTTTAAAACCCCTGCTCTAGAGGTAAAAAAAAAAGTCCCACAAAGAAACTGACTCTGCACCAGTTTTGTTGACTCAGCATTTATTTCCAGATAGACATTTCCCCCTTCCAGGCCAGATCAAAATTAAATTTCAACACTATGTCTTGCAGACGGTAAGAAAGGTTCACATATATGTGAAAAATACTCAGTAAAGTCAACTCAGAACCAGAGAAAGCCTTTCTACTCCTCTAGCGACATTGAGTGGTCAAATGTAAAACACTGTCCCTTTAAAAACTAAGTCATGGTTTTTTTTCAGCGCTGTTTTTGTGAAAATCCCATTTGGCCCAACCTCAATTGAGTTGGAGACCCATGTTTTACAGGTAGTCAGGTAGAAGAAGAAGAGGAAGAATTTGTTTTTATTGTCATTCTTTTGCTCATGCACACAGAACGAAATGTCGATACATCTGACCCGCACAGTTAAACTGTAGCAAGCCGGTGCAGCCGCAGCGGAACTGGGCGCCGCCATTTTAGACCCAACTGCTGTGTTGGGGGTCATTAGGTGACCAAACCCCCCAATTCCAACCCTTAATGCCGAGCGCCAAGCAGGGAGGCAATGAGTACCAATGTTGTAAGTCTTAGGTATGACTCGGCCGAGGCTTGAACCAGCGACCTCCCAGTCTCGGAGCGGGCGCCCTACCCACAACGCGACATTTTGGGTTTTGCTGACTTAGCAGCTTTCCCAGATGGACATTCTACCCACTCAGGCCAGAACATGTTTGGCCAGGATCACAATCTTTTACAAGCAAATCAGGAAGGTCACTCTAAAAGTGAAAATGCCAAAAAGAAAGGGCAAGGAAATGGGTGGCCTTCATTGCCAATCCTTTCTGCTTTGCAAAGCAGTTGCTGAGGGACAAGCGAAGTGGCCGGCTGGAGTGCTCAAGAGAGGAGTTGAACCGCGTCCTCAAGAGGAGAAAATAAGAGATAGGTCCCAACAAAGCTCTCATCACCCCTGCCTCACCTGCAGTGGATTTCAAGGTGTCTGAGCTGAGCCTGAAGGAGGTTGAGGTCAGCATCTGCACTTGGCCCCCCCAGTGGTGTACCCTACCTTGTCTACAAGCGTTGCCCAGGGCCTCTCCGGGATCTGTGGAAGACTTTGAAATTTATCTGGCATAGAGGGAGAGTGGCCAGCCAGTTGAGGTGTGCCAAGGGGGTTTGGTTCCCCAAGGAGATGGACTAGAAAAATATCAACCAGCTCCGGACAATCTCACTATTGAGTGTGGAAGGGAAGGTGTTCTTAAGCATATTCTCTCGAAGACATAGAGTTTTTCCTCAACAACAACGACATCGACACTTTCGTCCAGAACGGTGGGATTCCTCAAGTGCCTAGCTGCCTGGAGCAAACTGATGTAGTCACACAGTTTATCAGAGAAGAACAGAGGAGACCTTGTTTTGTTGTGAATGAACCTGACTAACGCCCACGGGTCCATTCCACACAAACTCCACAACATTCCCAAGCACCTGATCCTGGATTATTATGACAACTTCAAGTTTAGGCTCACTTCCGGGTCAGTAAGATCAGACTGGCATCACCTTGGATAATGCATAATAACAGGTTGTACCATCTCTGTTACCCTTTTTGCTTGGGCAATTAACATAGTAGTCAAAGCTGCAACTAAGACAAGAAAGTTTGATCAGATTACCCGAATTTTAGCTGACCTGCATTGGCTCCCGGGGCTATACAAATAAACAGGACCTGACAAAGGTGGAATGCAGAGGGCGACTATCCAGATCAGGTGTTCGCCAGCCTCCCATAAGAGCATATTTGGATGAACTTACCATCACCACAAGATCTGTCCCTAGGAGCAGACTCATCCTGCAGAGTTTGGAGGGACTCAACACATTGGCGACGATGAGTTTCAAGCCCTCGATGTCAAGATCCATGGTTCTGAAGAGGGGGAAGGTGGTGGATAAGTTAATGATTTCAATCTCTGGAACTGAGATCCCAGCCATTTTGAAACAACCAGTTAAGAGCCTGGGGAAACTCTTTGACTTGACTGGGAAAGACTCTGCTGCCATCCAAGAGTCTGATAAACAACTGGGAATGTGGCTCACCAAGGTGGACAAGTCCGGCCTGCCTGGGAGATTTAAAGCCTGGATCTCCCAGCACTCCTTTCTTCCCAGAGTCTTGTGGCCTCTCTTAGTCTATACAGTCCCGCTATCAACTGTGGAGTTTCACGAAGGGAAGATCAGTGGCTTTGTCCAGAAGTGGCTGAGACTTCCTCGCAGCCTCTCCAGCCTCTGCTCTGTACGGGACAAGCAACACTATTCAGCTACCCTTCAGTGGGCTCACTGAGGAGTTCAATGTGGCACGTACTAGAGGGGCTCTTCAGTATAGGGGTTCCAAGGACAGCAAGGTGTCATCGGCTGGGGTTGAAGTGAGAACCGGAAGGAAGTGGAGAGCTGAGACGAAAGTGGAGGTGGCAGAGTCACGACTGAGGTAGAAGACACTGGTTGGGGTCTTTGTATTGGGAAGATCAGGTCTGGGCTTCTTTTCAAAGACCAAAGTGAGTCAGGCCCAAGGGAAGAAGAGACACCATCTCCAGGAAGAGGTCTGAGCAAGTGTGGAGGAAGAGCAGGTGAGCAAGGCAGTCGGACTCCGGAAACAGGGAGCATGGACAAGGTGGGAGAACACACTACAGCATTAAGTGACTTCCACTGTGTCCGGTTCCTTGTGCAGGCAGTTTACGATTTCCTACCAAGCCCAACGAACCTTCATGTGTGGGGTAGGAGCGAGACATCCTCCCCCCTTTGCTCTGGAAGAGGCTCCTTGGAACACCTCCTCAGCAGCTGCCTAAAGGCGCTCGCCAATGGTCGCTATCGCTGGCGCCATGACCAGGTTTTGAAAGCAGTTGCTGAGGGCATCGCCCTAGCAATCAACAACGGACAAATACCGTCAAGCCCTGAGCAAGGCAGTTAATTTTATCAAGGCAGGAGAGAAACCCAAGGCTTATGTACAGACAGCAACATGACTCTTCCACATTGCCTCTGATTGGCAGTTGCATGTCGACCTTGGAAAACAACTAAGGTTCTCCCAGCACAAATCAGCTACATTGCTCTGACCAGACATGATAATCACCTGAGGCTTCAAAACACCCAATCATGCTGGAACTAACAGTTCCATGGGAAGAGCGCATTGAAGAAGCCAATGAAAGGAAACGCTCTAAGTACCAGGAGCTGGTGGAGGAGTGCAGGGGCTGGAAATATTTCTTTGAGCTAATAGAGGTCCAAAGTGCCAAAAGAAATAATCAAAATTCCCACAGTCCTTGGTGATATGGGGCTGCATGTCAGGCATTTTGGGTCAAGTCACAACTAAAAAAATGTTTGGCGATGATGAACTCATTTTCCAAAATTACATTGCACACAGAGCAATATCTGTGAAAGCTTTTCATGGAGAAAGAGACATCCAGTCAATGTTGTGGCCTGCAAATAACCCAGATACTAACCCACATTGAAAACCTGTGGTGGAAATTTAAAATAATTCTCCACTGCAAAGATCTTCTGGGAACTGCAATCAAAGACAGTTGGCCCCAGATTGATGAAGAATACTGTTTGTCACTCATCAAGTCTATGCCTTAGAGACTGCTAGTTGTCATACAAGCCAAAGGTGGCGCAACTAAATACAAGTGTTTTTATTGTTATCCTTTTTCATGATTCCATATTTTTTTCCTCAAAACTCAGCAATTTCATATATATTTCCCTGTACTTTAAGAGTAACATTTACCAACAATTGCAATGGTGTTTCTTAAGTTCTTTTAGTGTTTCTGAATGACATTATGTTGCACTTTTTAAATGACCTTAAGATTAATTAATGTTTGTAATCAGACTTTTTCTACAGATTAAAATGTCTGAGTGACTGGTGATTCCATACTTTTTGCTAGGGGTTGTACCAAAAAATGCTACTGTGTCAATACAACAATAATACAAAAATATTACGACAGAAATACAACTACAGAAACATTTCAGCCGAAAAATAGTTACACTACAAAAACACTAGGGATATTACAAGAGAATGTACTATGGAAATGATTAAATAATATTACAGATATACAAGAAATAATATACAATGGAAATACCATAAAAACACTACAGAAATACTAAAAAATACCATCATGGAAACACAACAGATACAAATTACTTCTACAAACATTACAACAGAAATATTTTTATAAAAAAAGAAATATTTCGACATAAATACAACAAAAATACAATTTTCAGTAATACCAGAAAAATACTATGGATATATCACAGAAACATGTACTGTGGAAACATTTCAGTAATACTACAGGTTTACAACAAAAATACCCAAGATACTTCCATGGAAATACTACAAAAATAGTACAAAAAGACTGGTTATATTACAAAAAAATGTACTATGGAAATACGACAGCAATACTACAGTAACACTACAAAAATACAGATATACAACAATAATTCTACAATGGAAATGCCACAGAAATACTGACAAAAACTACCATGGAAATTCTATGAAACTAGCTCAAAAATAAATAATAATAATAATAATAATTTCCTTTGTATTGTCATTCTTTGTAACAATGTACACAGAACGAAATGTCGATACACCTGACCCGTTGTAGCGAGTCGATGCAGCCGCAGCCAGAGGGCGCCGCCATTATACCAATTAGGTATGTCTCGGCCGAGGCGCGAACCAGCGACCTCCCAGTCTCAAAGCTGGCACACTACCATCTAGGCTACTGAGCTGGTAAAACTATAGAAATACTGAAATATTGCATTACGACAAATATCGGACTGCTGAAACACTACTATCTATCTATCTACCTTGGTCATATCCCTTTAAGAGGGGCGACCGACAGCAAGACAAATTAAATAAAATAAAAGGAAAATAAAAAAGGGAAAAAAATTGCAAAAAACTCACAAAATTTTGGGGGACCGTGGCAAACCCAAATGCCCAAACACCCAAACAAGTTAGGCACCTCGGAACCTATGTTGGTCATGCTTTCGTCCGTCCAGATGAAACGGGACACAAGAAAGCGGCCATGTCACTCGGGTCTGGGTGACACAACACACACTTCTGTTCAGCATTAGGGCCCAAAAGCTTTCACTGGCCATGCCTGCTGCATCATACGGGTGCCCTGCCCATCCCTTAGAACGCATCCAAACATCCCACTATCCTTTTTCAACACCTCTCCACTCATTCCTATCACCAACAAGAGCTCTAGCTTTCACTACATTTAGACCTCTTTCCTGCAGTGCACAATCCACGTCAATTGCGGCCTTCCTCTTGGTCTCCTTCCATTTACTCCTGCTCTGTAGATCCTCTTCAACATTCGCTCTTCATCCATCCTCTCCATGTGTGTAAGCCAACCGAGTACTCTTATCCATACGCTTGCTCAGTTCCACTACTACTCAAGTTTTGTCTCTCGTAATTTCATTTCTCAATCTATCAATCTTGTCAATCCTAACACTCTTTAAACACTTCATCTCAAATACATTTTATTTCCTTCTCAAATCTGCGTTCAGACTCCAAGTCTCTGCACCATACAACACAGTCAGCACAATCACACTGTCATACAGTCCCCTCTTAACATCCATACCATACTCTTGTTGCTCATCACTCTCCTCAGAGCACCCAAAACCTTGCTTCCTTGATTCACTACAGAAACACTACAAAATTACAAAAAAAAAATCTAACCACAGGAATACTACAAAATTAAATATAAAATGAAGTGCCTAAAACAGGGACCTAATATTATTTTTTAATGATTGAATGGTTAATTGTCTTTATAGTCATTGATGCCATCATTGTGAACATTATGAACGCAAATAGATAAGACATGGCACTCCAGTGTACACATGTAATAAAGACTTTAAAGACATTTGTTTTTAAACATTCACACTTGTAACAAATAACATATTCGTCCCTGTTTCGAGCAATTAATTTGATATTTGGTTTTGTAGTTATATTTTTGTAGTATTTCTGTAGTTGTGTTACAGTATATTTGTTTGTAGTATTTTTGTAGTATTACTGTAGTTTTATCTTGTGATATTACTGTCGTATTTCCGAAGTAGTAAATTTGAAGTGTTTCCATAGGATATTTTTTGTAGTATATCAGTAGTAGTTTTGTTTAACTACTGAAATTGTATTTTTTTTTAGTATTTTTTGTTGTCATTTTTGTAGTATTTCTATAGTATTTTTTTATAATCAGAATGAAGACAATAATATGTTAGACCCTGTTTTAAAGCACTAAATTTGATAATTAGTTTTGTAGTAATTTTTTTATATTTTTTGTGGCGGACAAACAAAGGGACAACAGGGACCCTACTACTAAATACTACAAACATACTTCTACAGTAATAGTAATTATACTGCAAAATGTCACTAGCTAAATACTACAAAAAATACTAAAGCCGTACTATGATGCAGAAATATTACTACAGAGGTGCTAGTGCACCAGTAGTATAATAATAATAATAATAATAATAATAATTTCCTTGTATTGTCATTCTGTGTAACAATGTACACAGAACGAAATGTCGATTGCATCTGACCCGATGCAGCCGCAGCCAAGAGAGGGCGCCGCCGACCACTTTTTAAGTCTTAGGAATGACTCGGCCGGGGCGCGAACCCGAACCTCTGCGAGAGAAATACTAATAATATACTACTACAGCGATTCTATAAAAATACTACTTCGGAAGAAATACAAAAATACTACTACGGAAATATTACAATAATACTACTACAGAGATACTGTAACCATTCATATACACTGTTATTATAGTACAAATAATACTATGCAAACACTAATTACTCATTACTACTATGGAAATACTACAAAATACTTCTACAGTAATGGTACAAAATACTACAAAAATATTACTATAATGACAGTATAAAACAGATACTACTACAGAAATATTGTACTATTACAGAAGTACTACTAAAATACTACAAGTGTAATACTACAAAAATGCTACTATGGAAATACTACAAAAATAATAATTGAGTGAGCTATAACAAATGTCTACGTTTGTTTTCTAGACCGTGTAAATACTAATGAAATACTGCTAGAGAAAACCTACAAAAATACAACATACTTGTTATTCTTGAGCTCTAACAATTGTGCATTTTTGTTTTCTTGACAGTGTATTCAGTGGGCGTGATTGCAACTGTGATCTTCCTCATCTTGCTGCTGATCATCATAGTAATTGTAACATTATTGTCCTGGAATTCCCGGAAAAATTCCCAGAAAACCGAAAAGGGAATACCACTCGGGATCATTTAAAAGCGAATATGACTACTATGGAATTCAGTCACAGATCCTGAATTTATTTTCAGGTCTAATATTTTTGGAATTGTTTTTATATTTATTTTATGAATTAATTTTATTTTCTTTAATTCAATGTATTGTTATCAAAACAATTTATTTTCATATTGTATAAGGATATCTAGCAAGCGGTAGTAGGTAATACCACAAAATACTACTACGGAAACATTACTACAATGATAGTCTAATATATTAATACTACTACAAAAATACTACAAAAACATCTACAATAATAGTACAAAAGACTTAGAATACTATTTTTGAAATACTACAAAAATACTACTACAGTGCTAGTCCAATACATAAATACTACCACAGGAATACTACAAAAATACGTCTACAGTAATATTACAAAGTACTACAAAATGACTACTGTGGAAATACTACAAAAGTATTACTACAATGATAGTATAATAGATATGTACTACTACAGAAAAAGAAATATCATCTACAGTAATAATACAAAATACTTCTACGGTGATAATATAATACACAAATACTACCATAGAAATACTACAAAAATAATACAGAATTATTATTATAATGCAGAAATAATACTATGCGAATACTACAGAAATATTACGAAAATACCATTACAGAAGTACTACAATATTCATCTACAGTGATCGTACCAAATACTACAAATATACTACTATGGAAGTTCTACAAAAATACTTCTACACTGATAGTGTAATAAATACTACTACAAAAACGTATCTAACATCATAATACACAATACTACTAAACTACTACTACAGTAATACCATAATACAGAAATTCTACAACGACTATACACAACTACAGGGAATAGTCGCTTCATACCCTGATCTTTGCATCACTAAAAATAGAGAAAATTATTTCAAAATATACCACAAAAGTAATAAATTACAGTGTTTGTACGCTTGCTTGAAATCCTTGAAGATACTTGAATTATAATCGTGTGTTTTTGAGGCTTAAAAAGTGCTTGCAAATGCTTGAAATTGTTGCGGTGTTTCTCAACAAGTCTGCTTTAAAATGACAGACACTGGTTCCTGGTGGCTTGGCTTTTCCCTCGTCAATAAGGGCAGTTGGTATTAGTTTAAATGGTTTTGTCCCATAAACAATAAAAGAACATCAACTTGAACATGAACACTCAACATCGCCCCCTATTGGTCGCACCCAAGAGGACAGGTGCGTGTTACACTCAAACACAGCACTATAAACTGTCGGTATGGGTGCTTGAAATGAAGTAGTTGCTACAGGCTAAAGAGTAGATGCTAACAATAACATGCAAATGACTACATGCTAACGAGTGGATGCTAATGACTACATGCTAACAAATGGTTGGTGATGACTACATGGTAACAAGTAGATGCTATTGGTAGATGCTAACAACTACATGCTAAATAATACAGGCTAAAAAAACAGATGCTAATAACTACATGCCAATGACTACATGCTAACGAGTACATGCCAGAGGCCCGCCCGAACTCTCACAATTGCCGCAGGAATTGTCTAGTGAGTCTGAACTCTTATTTCTGCAATGAAGAAGGTACTATAGCATCGTCAGCCACATGTTACTTTTAATGGCAAAGAACAAACAGTAAATTGCGTCTATGATGGACAGTAAGTAAAAGAATTGACCGGCTTCATGGACGCCAGTATAATTTTGCCTATACAGTGCCTTGCAAAAGTATTGCCCCCCTTCACTACTTTTTGACTTCTGTAAATTGATATGCTACCGATACTTTTGGAAACGCTTAACATAACCTGGCTCAATATTATTGTATTGTCATTTTATCATTTTATAGTTAGCGGATGTAATAAAGCTCTGCTGCCTTTTGAGCCTTTTCCTCAGGTGTTTCTCTGTGCTTTTCTATGTGTTTTGGAATTGTTGGATGTTTAACAAAGCATCTTTATGTTTCAAAGACTATTTAAAATATAAAACAAGTTGGATTTGATGGAGCCTGTGCATATAAGTTATATACTACATTGAGTTTTCCGGCACAGGGATGGGCTAACTATAGTAATACTAAAAAAAGATAGAATTACAGTAAAACTAGGAAGATGATGCTTAAATACTACATAACTATCAAATTAAGTACCTAAAAAGCGCAACTTATATAGTATTTTACTTCTTAAGTGTTTATTTACCTTATGTTTTAAAATCAAAGGCCAATCACATGTTCTTTTTTTTTAAAGGTATCAATATGAGCCGCACTTAGTTATACTAGTATCGACTGGCCATTTATTAGGAACTAGAAAATTGGAATAACGAATCACTTTTAACTAAATTCAATGGTAATGATAACAGTAGTCTTTGATTTGATTTTGTGTGTGTGCACCATCCATTACTTTTTTTTAATGTATTGGTACTCACAACGCTTGCTGATACCAGTATCGGGTGCTCTCAGATGTAATGATACTATTAGTTTTGGATTTGAATGTTTTTTTTTTTTCATGTATCAGCCATTATTGCTTTTTGAGGGTATCAGTACTAACAATCAGTAACTAAAAATTGGAAAAACAATTCACTGTTAATTAAATCCAGTGGTAATGATACCAGTAGTTTTAGATTAAAATTATTTGTTTTCTGTATCAGCCATTATCGTATCGGTAATCTAACAATCAGGAACTGGACATCAGAAAAACAAATCACTGCTAATTGAATTCAGTGTGATGACAAAAGTAATTTTGAATTTGAATGCGTTTTTTAAAGATCTTGGTACTCGGAATATATAATAAAACCAGTATTGACTGCCCTCTACTGGCCTTTTAACAATCAGGAGCTAGAAATTGGAATTATGAAACACATTTAAATACTAAGGGGCAGCACGGCAGCGCAGTAGTTAGCGCATGTGCGGCACAGTTCATGTCTTGGGAACCTCCTGCGTGGGTTCAAATCCAGCTCCAGACTTCCTGTGCGGAGTTTGTATGTTCTCCCCATGCTTGCGTGGGTTTCCTCCGGGCACTCCGGTTTCCTCCCTGTTGGAATTATATACCGTATTTTCCGCACTATAAGGCGCACCGGGTTATAGGGCGCACCCCGAAAAAATAGTTTTTGGTCCTATTTTTGACATACATAAGACGCACCGGATTATAAGGCGCTACAATGGGAACGTGGACAAAACAGATAGTTCAGTCCAATTTATTACCCCCTTAACATTCCGAAAGCTTGCAAAGACGCAAATACGTGTCGAGAACACGTGCGGATGCGGTGTCCGTAAGATGTCACTCAAATGCATCGTTCCATCATTCGGAAGGTTAAAGTCTTGGGATTCAAGAAATGCTAACCATTCCTTAGTATCTATTTTCTTTTTCGCTCGCAACTTTACTGTGCATATGACAATAAACACTTGGAATTGAGTTTAATTTAAAAATAGACACTCCATTCCATCCATTATCTGCACCGCTTATCACAGAAACATCGAGTTCAGTCTGAAACAAGATACAGGGACAATATAAAACCCAAAGTAGCTCACCGAAGTCGTTGTGTTCATAATAATGTGCAGCCAATGTCCTCTTATATCCGTGAGGGTAGTAAATCCAGGAGAATAAAATAATTTCAAATACAGAATAGAAAAAAATGCTTTCTCTATGCCGTCAGCCATGTGCCATAAACATTCATCTTTTTCGGCCAATTGCAGGCTTTGTTTACCGTTTAAGCCAATGCCAGCCTGTAAATGATAAAAAGGATCCGCCCCTTGACCTCCGAATAACTTTGGCCAATAGTGATCGATTCAAATGATGATTGACACATTGGTTAGCCAATGATACGCCGGTAAATAAATCCCAGCATACACCGCGTACTACTTGGCGTTGGGGGGAAAATCTAGTCGGCGGCTGCAAGTTAGTTGGAAAACTTTGCAATTTTAAAATTGATCCATAAATAAGGCGCACTGTATTATAAGGCGCATGGTCAGCTTTTGAAAAAAATAAAGCCTTTTAGGTGCGCCTTATAGTGCGGAAAATACGGTACATATATTTATCCTACAGTTGACATTAATATGTTATAAGTGTTCTCAGCCCTTCTTGTTTAGGTTTCAGCCGTAAGCTGTTCTTCAAGGCCATGAGTTGTTCTTTGTACAGTCATCTTACATAACAATGAGAAACAACTTGACCTGGTATATGCAATAACTCAAGTTGTTTTTAAGAAGAAAGGAGGACAGAGGCCACCTGTGATCATTGGGCGGAAAGCAAGGAGTGCGAAGATTTAATTAACTCCACGTAGCAACAGTCAGAATGAAGTGTCCACCAGTAAGATAGAGCCCTTCCTTTGGAGGCGGAAACTTATGGACAATAGAATAAAAGTAAGATACAGAACCGAGACGGGGCCACAGAGAAGAGTGAGGAGGAGATTTGTAACAGCCCGGTCTCCGCCGCTCTCATTATAATGATTAATAAAATAACCAATTCTCAATGACCGATTCTCTATGCCTTCTTTTATTTCAGAGCGTTTTATTAAAAATGTTGGGGACTTAAACCTAACACTCCCACATTCCAAAATCATGCATCTCAGGTGAATTGGTCTGTTCAAATTGTCCCTAGGTGTAAATGAGCGAGTGAGTTGTCTGTCCCCGTGTGCCCTGCGATTGGCTGGTAACCAGTTCAGGGTGTCCCCTGCCCACTGCCTAATGATTACTGGGATGGGCTCCAGCACCCCTGCGACCCTACTGAGGATAAGCGGTGTAGCTAATGAGATAAGATGCTTGGGGTTGTCCATCGATACGATGATGACCATCTTCTTTTAATTGTGAGTCTGCTGATGTTTGAAGAGTCCGATCCTGGATCCACAGATGCGGTTACAGACAGAGCATGTGAAGGGGGTGCTGGGGGGAGCAGGGGTGGCCTGGCGAGCATGTCTCTTTGCACGCTTTGCTGCACGGTGTTGCATGCGCTGTTCCTCCATGTAATCCACTCCATGTGAGCAGTGGGAGCGCCAGAGGTCTCGGCAGGAAGCAAGTTCCTCCAGTGAGGAGGGGTTTATCCGACATCTCTTCAGGATGTTCTTCATTTGGTCTTTGAACCGCTTCTTCTGCCCACCAGCACTGCGTTGGCCTAGATGTAACTGACCATAGAGGATACGGCGTGGCAGTCTGTGGCTGGGCATTCGAACAACATGCCCCAGCCACCTAAGTTGGCGTTGGGCCATAATGGATTCCATGCTGCAGCTGCCTGCCCTCTCCAACACCTCTGTGTGCGGCACTCTGTCCCTCCATGTGATGCCAAGGATCTTCTGAAGACATCTTACATGGAAGGTCTCGAGGCTCTTCAGATGGCGGCTGTAGATAGTCCATGCCTCACATCCATACAGTAATGTCGTGATACATACAGCTTTGTAGACCAGCATTTTGGTGTGGAGTCTAAGGTTGTTGTTTTGAAAGACCCTTATCCTTAGTCGACCGAAAGATGCTGATGCTTGCTTGAGGCGGCTCTGGATCTCATCATCCAATGAGCAGGTGTCAGACACTATGCTCCCCAGATATTTGAAGGTGGGCACCATGAGCAGGTGTTGCCCTGCTGCTGTGAGGGTTATTGGGTTTGGTAAGAGGTCAGCACTGGACTGACAGAGTACCTCTGTCTTCTGGGTGTTGATCGTCAGTCCCATTCTGGTGTATGCAGTTACAGCTGCCGAGAGAATGTTTTGCAGAGCCTCCGGTGTATGGGCAACCAGGGCACAGTCATCAGCATACTGTAGCTCAATGATGGTCTCTGAAGTCAGTTTGGTAGTTGCCTGTAGCCTCCTGATGTTAAACAGGTTACCATCAGCCCTGAAGTTGATGGTAACTCCAGCCTGCTCCTCCATCCTTCTACGTAGCAGTGTTGTAACACAGACGAGGAAGATGTTGAAGAGAACTGGAGCCAGCACACAGCCTTGCCTCACTCCAGTTTCGACGCCAAAGGGCTCTGAGCTGTGTCTTCCAACTACCACTCTGGCCGTCATCCCTGAATGGAACTGTGCAAGAATGGTGAGAAACTTGGGTGGACACCCAAATCTCTTCAGGACTTGCCACAGTAGGTCCCTGTTCACTGTGTCAAATGCCTTTGAAAGATCGACAAAGGCGATGAACAAGTCCTTGTGCTGCTCCCGGCATTTCTCTTGGAGCTGACGTGTCACAAAGATCATGTCGACTGTTCCCCTGTCCTTTCGAAAACCACACTGTGACTCTGGGATGACGCGTTCCGATATTTTGGAGATGAGTCTGCGGAGCATGACCTTGGCAAGGACCTTTCCAGCAGTGGCCAACAAAGAGATACCCCTACTGTTGGAGCAGATGGATTTATCTCCTTTATTCTTAAAGATGGTCACAATGTTCGCATCTTTCCACAGTTGCGGGACACACTCTCGTCTCCACACCTCTGAAATATATTGAAACAGTGTCCGTGTACAGAGGTAGCCTCCTACCTTGAGAAGTTCAGCTGGGATGTTGTCAGGTCCAGGGGATTTATTGTTTTTCAGGGTTTTAACTGCATGCAGGATTTCATTGAAAGTTGGCGGGAGGTCGAGGTCTGGCAATGTAGGATGTTCAGGGAGCTCTGAAAGGACAGTTGGGTCCACTGGGGTGGGCTGGTTGAGCAGGGTGTTGAAATGCTCAGCCCACCGCTCCACTATCATAGCCTGATCCTTGATTAGAGATGTTCCATCAGCAGATCTAACAGGTGCCAGTGAGCAGTGTCTGGGGCCATAGATGGTTTTTACTGCATCATAGAAACTGTGCATATCGCTTCTATCAGCGTGAGACTGGATTTCATTGATTGATAAATTAATGAGATAAGATATATATATACAGTATATATATATATATATATATATATACATATATATATATATATACATACTCACAACACGTGGTAAGTTAGAGCTCTAGTTGGTGATAAGAATGAGTGGAGAGGTGTTGTGAAAGGATAGTGGGATGTCTGTACGCATTCTAAGGGATGGGCAGGGCACCTGTATGATGCGGCAGGGGTAAACCAGTGAAAGCTGTCGGGCCCTGCTGTTGAACAGAAGAGTGTGTTGTGTTACCCTGACCCGAGTGACATGGCCGCTTTCTTGTGTCCCGTTTCATCTGGAGGGACGAAAGCATGACCAACTAGGTGCTTAACTTGTTTGGGTGTTCGGGCATTTGGGTTGCGCATGGTCCAAAAATGTTTGTGTGTTTTTGCTACTTTTTCCCCTTTTTTATATTTTCTTTGTTTTTGTATGTGTTTGTCTTGCTGTCGGCCACCCCTCTAGAGGGATATGACCAGGGTAGACAGATAGATGGATAGTTTGCTATAGTCGTAGCCCTTTGAGACTCCTCGTGATTAGGGGCTATACAAAGATACATGACTTGACAAAATGGAGAATTATTTTACATTTTCTGAGTGCCGCGGGACTTTTTAACAGGAATTGAGTGGGGAAATGGTGACAAGGATGTGATTATTGGAGTCGGTAATGCACCAAAGAGATGGATTTCAACGGCCGTTAAACCCCAAACCCCAGAAGAGGAAGAAGGGTGGATCTTAATTACAAATTTTGCACTCATTAAATGGTCTGCATTTATATAGTGCTTTTCAAGTGAATGAATACCTCCCAAAGCGCTTTATAATGTGCTTCTCACTTAACCATTCACAAACACACTCACACACCAATAGCGGCCATGCAGCCATGCAAGGCGGCGACCTGCTTATTGGGGGCATTAGGAATTCAGTGTCTTGCCCTAAAGATATCCAATGGACATTATTGATAGCGTGTGAAAATGTTCGACCGGTCAGTGAGGCTATTGGTCTTTTAAACAACATTTTAACACGTTCGGATATGATACCAGCGATGTCCGAACGAAGGACGTGTAGCAGAACTTGAACAGTACACCAGGATCAATGACATTATTATCACCGGTCTGGACATCCAACCTCAGACCTATGCCAAGTCTGTGGCAAATAAAAGTATTGCAACGAATGCTGTTTAAGATTCTGCTGAGCAACATGTCATTGCTTTCATGAGTCAAAAAGGGATATCTATCAATGCTGAGGATATAAAAGCATGCCATCCATTATCAAGAGGTGAGAATCAGCCCTAAAGCTTCCATAGTGAGGTTTGTCAACAGGAAACGAAAACATGAAATCCCTAAGCAAGGAAAAAAGCATAGTAGAATCACCTCACACAGTACAACACTCATTGACAATATATTTACAAATAATATTGAATTTACAAACATCAGCGGATTACTGGTATGTGACATTTCTGATCACCTACCAGTATTTACAGTGTATGATGAAAAGGTTACTAGACACGAATCAACTAGGGAATATGTTTACACACGAGTTAAAACTGAAGAGACCATTACATCACTCTATGAGGACTTAGTTAAACAAAACTGGAATATTATATATGGTACAGATGATGTGAATCGTGCGTTTGACATACTTTTGGAAATATTCACCAACAAGTATAACAAAAACTGTCCAATGAGACAAACTAATATTAAGAATAAATCTGTAAAGCATCCATGGATAATTGAGGGTTCATATAATGCTCGTAAGAAAAAAACACCTTATATAGAAAATGTATTAACCTAAGAACTGAGGAAGCCGAATCCCGATATAAAACGTACAAAAACAAATTGACAGGAATAATAAGAGCGAGCAAGAAATGATACTGTACCAATTTATTACATAATAACAAAAGTAATATTAAAGGTATTTGGGATATATTAAATACTATAATAAAATCAAAGAATGTAAGTAATGCATATCCAAACTATTTTATTGATAAGAACAGTGAAAATTATAATTTAAATCAAGTTGTGGAGAATTTCAATAGTTATTTTGAAAATGTTGGACATGTGCTAGCTGCAAGTATCCCAGAGTGCAGTAGTAAGCAATTTGAGTCACTGATAAAAATGAACTCCAAGACCATGTTTTTATCTGGTCGCCACCTCAGGTACACCTACAGTGATGGCTGAAGAGAGAAAGACCTTGGCCATTGCACTACCCACATATGTTCACCAGAACCCTGCACCGTTTAACACCAGTGAACCCTCCCTGAAGGAAGTAAAGGAGGTCATCAGATCTGCCACAACAGCATGAGCACAGGGCCGAAGTGGAGTTCCCTACATGGTCTTCAAACAGTGACCCAGCCTATTGGAGCGCCTTTGGAAGGTGATCTGGATAAGAGGAAAGGTACCTCAACATTGGAAGTACGCAGAGGGAGTATGGATTACCAAGCAAGAGAACGCAATGACCATTGACGATCCTTAGTGTTGAGTGCAAGACCGTTTTCAAGATCATCTCTAATCGCCTAAGGGGATTTCTCATGATAAACTCCTAAATCGACACTTCGTGCAGAAGGGCGAAGTCCCAGGAATACCGGGGTGTGTCGAGCACACAGGCGTGGTAGCACAGCTGATCCGTGGGGCGCGACGGAGACGGAGCATCTTGACAGTAATGTGGCTGGGCCTTGCCTATGCATATGGGTTAATCCCACACAAGTTGTTGGAATTGTCTCTGAGCAGATACCACGTCCCTGCGAACGTCTGCAACGTCTGTCCCCTGGGACGTCAACATTGGAGTAGCAATGTCCAAAGAAAGGCATCATCACAGGCTGAACAATTTATGTGTCACTTTTAAGTGTTGGCTATAAATATGCTGGCGAAGTCTGTGGAAGTAGAGTGCAGATTCAAACCTAACCTGAACACGTGGCCCACAGCGCTGGACAATACAGGAAGTTTAAGGCCTGGATCTATCATCATGTTATCCTACCCTGTCTCCCGTGGCGGCTGTTTATGCACAATTGGGAGATGGCACGTATAGGTGGTAGCATGACCAAGTCCTGCAAGCAATACCAGACACAATCTGCACTGGCATTAACACCGGCAAGTGGCAACTTCAAACCCGGAGCACAATTTCCTATGTCCGAGCAGGGGAGAAAACAATAACCCTCCAAGAAGACCGATGGGGGCCTGCTCTCAACTGCGAAGAACTGGCAGCTACTGATGGACATAGGGAAGCAGTTGCGATTCTCAGATGCATCGCAGCTACAACACTCCGGCCAGACATGGTGCTGTTGTCTGGAGCCAGCTAGCAGGTTGTGCTCCTTGAGCTGACGGTCCCCTGGGAAGACTTGATGGATGAAGCGTAGAATAGGAAGAGGGCAAGCCCAGTCTCGTGATTGAATGCCAGAGGAATGGGTGGAGGGCCCACTGAGAGGCTATTGAGGTGAGCTGCAGGTGCTTTGCAGGCAGGTCCTTACACCGCGTCCTCCTTGCTATTTTTGAACTGCATAATCGAAGAGTCATCAACAACATAATGGCAGCAGCTGTAAAGGCTTCATGCTGATTTTGGTTGAGGAGTGGCGTAGTGCGCTATCTGGATACACGTCGGGAGACTGATCACCTTCAGCTGGATCCCCTCGGCCAGGGTGTCTGATCACGGCCCGAAACACTCGACAACCTCGGGAGAGTCACTGACGATGTGTCCAGGTTAGACCATAAGGTGCATTATCTAATAATTGGATTATCCCCCTTTCTTCAGAAATGATTAAACACCTAATTAAGAAAAGAGGAGGAAAAAAAAAATATATATAAATATATATATATATATATATATATATATATATATATATGTAACTGCGGTGTACTCGTCCCACCAAAGATCCACATTCACGCTGGACTGGATGATGAGGCTTTTATTACAGTTGCTACAATGAATCACACAAGATATCCACAACATGTGGTTAGCACCTCCGCTAGCTTTCAACACGTTAGCAGCGAACTGCAGACTCCCCAAACATATTAAATAGTTTTCTTTTCAGTTTACATAAAATACATTTTAGAATATCAACCATAACAATACATTTTTACATACATTTTAACAAGATACTTTTAACAAGTGATCCTATAGTGTTTTTTTGAATTCAACATATTTTTCTTCCTGAATTTTAACCAACATCATCCTTTTTACTTATATGAGAAAATAGAAATAATTAAAATAACGGTGTAAAAACGGGTACAATTTACCTGCAATGAGTCACACATTTTAGTACAACGTGCATCGTCTGGCAAAACTAACATAAATGGCGACAGAAACAAAACGAAAATAAATCCAAACAGCTTGACAACATAAATCACATTACTGTGCATGTTGAAAGATTTGTCAAGTGTGGTTTTAATGTTTACAATTAACTTTTTGTGGAGCACCAAAATATCGTGGCTTACCGTTAGCAGCGCTGTAAACTGCCAACAATATCCGCCTTCCGGTCACAAAATCAGAAGCCAAACCAAAGCTTACCTCATACCAGCAGGTGGCACTGTTGAACGTCATTGCAGGACGCTCACACATAAACTATACAAACATATTTCAGCAGGAATTTCAACAAAACAAAAGTTATTATTACATCTGTTACATATACATATACATATATATATATATATATATATATACATATACATACATATATATATATATGGCAGCACGGCGGGGCAGTGGTTAGCGCGTGTGTGACACAGTTCTGAGGTCTTGGGATCGAACCTCCTGTGTGGAGTTTTCATGTTCTCCCTGTGCTTGCGTGGGTTTCCCCCTGGCACTCCGGTTTCCTCCCACATTCCAAAAACATGCATGTCAGGTTATTTGGCCGGTTCAAATTGTCCCTAGGTGTGAATGAGGGATTTTGTAAGGTTTATTGTTCTATAGTCTTTATCAATTTTCCATTATCGGTTATCGGTCAAATCATGATAAGCTACAAAGCCAAGGGGACGAGACACTTGCTCTCAGCCAAGAGGCCGAGTCAAGGTCCTAGCCACAGAGCCATGCAGCGATCAGTGCGAATGCACCGTTCCCGGAGATACTGCAATACCGGTCCGATGCGTGGAGTGGACAGAGCCTGTGTGCCCTGCAACTGGCTGGCAACCAGATTCCCGGGGGACTACACGACAGGAGTTGGTTAATGAACTGTAAAGAGCAGGTACCACCGTTTCCAAGGTTACTGTAGGTAATACACTAAGACATGATTTGAAATCATGTATGGCCCAAAAGGTTCCTCTGCTTAAACCAGCACATGTCAAGGCCTGTCTTAAGTTTGCATTTGACCTTTTGGATGATACAGATGAGTCATGGGGGAAAGGTTTGTGGTCAGGTGAGACCGAAATAGAACTTTTTGGTCATAATTCCATTAAGCGTGTTTGGAGGAAGAAGAATGAAGCGTACAAACCTGAAGAACACAACCCCCACTCTGAAGCATTGGGGTGCTTTTCTGCACATGGTACAGGACACGGGCACTGCATTAAAGAGGATGACTAGGGGCCGTGTATTTTGTGATTTTGGGGAACAACCTCCTTTGTCCGTCAGATTATTGAAGATGTGTCGTGGCTGGGTCTTCCAACACGACGACCCGAAGCACACAGCCAGGACTACCAAGGAGTGGCTCCGTAAGAAGCATTTCAAGGTTCTAGCATGGCCCAGCCAGCCTCCAGACCTAAACCCAATAGAAAATCTTTGGAGGGAGCTCAAACTCCTCAGCGACAGCCCAGAAACCTGACTGGTCAAAGGCTACTGTTTCAAATATTAATGTTCATTTTCTCAGGTGTTATAATACGTATTTGCAGCTATATCACACAAATAAATTGTAAAAAAAAAAAAAATCATGTACAGTGGAACCTCGGTTTTCGAACGCCTCTCAGTTCGAACAAATCACAAACGAATTCTCGACCAAAACTTTCGAGAAATTCTTGCTTCGCTTTTCGTTCAAAAAATCCGAGTTCAAACGCCGGTACGCTAGGGGCGATGCTGAGCGGCATACGGGTGTAGATTGCCCCCACCCCTCGTGAAAAACTGTTGTCACGGCAACGCGCACTCCTTCTCTGCTTTCGTTTTTCAAAAGCGGTGAAGGGAGTGTTTTAACTCCTAATTATGCCTCGGAAGAAATTTGGTGCAAGCTGCAAAGTTGCTACAGGTGAAAAAAGAGGAGTAGTGCGTACAACTATTGCATTTAAGAAAGAAATAATAGCAAAATATGAAGGTGTGCGAGTTTACCTTCTTTCAGGAATACAGCATGGCTTCTGCAGACAACCGCCAAGGTAAGAAATTCTACTCATAAATCTTTTCTTTATCCTTTAACTGCTCACCACTTGTTGTGGAGACCCGGGTGCTAAATGACGTGTAAACGACCTGATTTTTTATTTTTCACGTTCATGTTAGCGTAATCTTTCGTACGGAAGATTACGCTAACGCAAACATACGATTAGCCTGGGTTAGCTTCATGTTTACGTTCATTGTAAACATCCAGGGTGTTGTAACGGATTAAAACAATTTTACATTACTTTTAATGGGAAAAAACGACTTCGGTGATCGTACAAATCGGTTTTCGTACAAAGAAATGGAACGGATTATGGTCGAGAACAGAGGTTCCACTGTATTGTGCTTTCTGGACTTTTCTTTTTAGTTTATCCTTCTCACGGTGGACATCTACCTACGATGAAAATTTCAGAACCCTCCATTTCTAAGTGGGAGAAATAGCAAAATAGCAGGGTGTTCAAATACTGTATTTTGCACGAGACAAATTCCACCGCACACCACCATACAACTGTACCTCAAATTCACCAGAAATATTATAAAAATAATGAAACAGGTATTATGTACTGGATATAATAGGCCTTCAAATTTTAATTACCGTATTTTCCGCACTATAAGGCGCACCTAAAAGTCTAAATTTTTTTCAAAAGCTGACCATGCGCCTTATAACACAGTGCGCCTTATATATGGCTCAATATTAAATTCGCAAGGTCTCGCAACTATGAGAAACAGCCGCCGACTCCATTTTTCGCGCTGTGCATACTGGGAAATATTAAACAACGATTCTCTTTCATGCGTGCATTTGTATAAAAAAAAATTGCTCCTGTTAAGAGACACGCGTACAACGCCGAGTTTAAACTCAAGGCGATCAGTCACGCAGCACAACACGGCAATAGAGCGGCAGCGAGAGAGTTAAACATAAATGAATCGATGGTACGGAAGTGGAGAAAGGATGAAGATAAGCTCCGCCAAGTAAGGAAAACTCAACAAAGTTTCCGTGGCAATAAAGCAAGATGGCCAGAGTTAGAGGAGACACTTGAACAGTGGGTTGTTCAACAAAGAGCGGCAAGCAGAAGTGTCAGTACGATAACTATACGTATGAAGGCAACAGCGCTGGCACAGGAACTCAATATTAAAGAATTCAGGGGTGGTCCTACTTGGTGCTTTCGTACTCGAACTACTGTTTCACAGCAACTGCCAGCTGACTTCGAGGAAAATCTGGCCACTTTCCGCACATACTGCTTAAACAAGATTGCTGAAGAAAAGATCCGGCCAGAGCATATCATAAATATGGACGAGGTTCCACTCACCTTTGATATTCCTGTGAACCGCACAGTGGATAAAACGGGAGTACGTACAGTGAATGTACGCACCACAGGGAATGAGAAATCCTCCTTCACTGTAGTTCTCGCCTGCCACGCTGATGGCCAGAAACTTCCACCCATGGTGATTTTCAAGAGGAAAACTTTGCCAAAAGAAAATTTTCCAGCCGGCATAGTCATCAAGGCTAACTCGAAGGGATGGATGGATGAAGAAAAGATGATTGAATGGTTGAGAGAAATTTATGCGAAGAGACCGGGTGGCTTTTTTCACACAGCTCCGTCCCTATTGATTTACGACTCCATGCGCTCACATATCACCAATAGTGTAAAAAACCATGTGAAGCACACTAATTCAGTGCTTGCCGTCATTCCGGGTTGATTGACAAAAGAACTCCAGCCGCTAGATGTTGGTGTCAACAGGGCATTCAAAGCCAGACTGCGTACTGCGTGGGAGCAGTGGATGAAAGAAGGCGAACACACGTTCACCAAGACGGGGAGACAGCGCCGGGCGACATACGCCACCATCTGTCAGTGGATCGTAAATGCATGGGCTGATATATCAGTCTCAACTGTGGTCCGAGCTTTCAAGAAGACGGGAATTGTCCCCGAACAGTCAGACAACATCAGCGACACTGACTCAATTAATGACGACCTTGATGAAACGGAGCCGGACGTGTTGGATGGCCCATTCACTGAGATGGTCAATTCGAACACTGCAGAAGAAAAATTCGAGGGATTCGTCGATGAGGAGCTTATAGAGTGATCTTTGTTTTTCTTTTGTGTGTTTACGTTTTACATTTTACAGTTATTATGTTATTGCTTTATTGTTATTGTTTTGCACTTGTTGTTTTTGCACATTACGAGTGTCACTTTATTGCGATTGCACTAACGTTTCATTTAAAATAACAGTATCAGACGTTTTTTTTTTGCGTGTTGACTAAATGGAGGAAAAGTAAAATGATATGCCTTGATGTTGTTCAAAGATGTTAAAGATGTGTCACGAAAATGCTTTACCTCAGAGAAAATAATAAAACGTCTGTTTATTTATTTTGGGAGTGAATGGAGTTGTGGAAAGCTTGTTTGTTAACAATAAAGTTTGACCTTTTTGAATGTTTTGTTGACATTTCCTTTAGCGTGGCAACATCTAGAGGTTGCATAACGTAACTACATTCTCTACTGTAGTCAAGTCAAATTTATTTACCGTAAATAGCCCTTAATCACAAAAATGTCTCGAAGGACTGCACAGGATTACAATTACAAAATTGCACAATTACCTGATCTTAAACCAGCATGCACTTATAGCGCCTTATAATGGGGTGCGTCTTATGTATGGCAAAAGTTTTAAAATATATCATTCATTGAAGGTGCGCCTTATAACACGGTGCGCCATATAGTGCGGAAAATACGGTAAAACTTAATTAGTCACTCACCTCACCTCACACTTTTTTGTTTAACACAGCAGTGAAACACATTTCATTTAATTATTAATCCTTTAATATAAAATTATTTTTCTGCTTCATCTAAACCAGAATATATTTTCAGCCAAAAGGAACTTACAACTCACTTGTTGTTTTTTGTTCTGTTTTTTTGTTTGTTCGTTAGAATAGAATAGAATATACCTTTATTGTCATTGTTACAACATGGGATATATTGTGACAGCAGTTTAAGCTAGTGGGGATGGATTTTGTTGGACCACTGACTGAAACTAAAGATGGCAACAAATACATTTGAATTGTTCTTAAGCTTGCTTATTTGACGTTGTTTTTAAGTGCCTATTTTCTCTGATAGTCTTTGGTCTTTTATTCTCAAGGTCATAATTATGTGGTTTACCCTGGAGTGCCATGCTCAATCTCGTTCCCAACGTCTATTTATGTATTTGGATATTTACCAGAAAGCAACATCTTATGCTTTTTTTCCAGGTTCAAGTTTGTATTTTGGTACTTTCGGAAAGGTGTTTGCATTTTTTTATCCCTTCAAATAATATCACTTTTCTCAAACTGCTTATTTATTCCTCACTCATTTGCAGTCTTTTGACACAGATGTTCACAGCTTCCACTGGAAGTCGTCTCTTTTAATTTAATGAAATAGTTTAAATAAACATGCTTGAACCTTTTGGTTATTAAAGATATATGTGATTCTTCCCTGATTAATCAACATTCCGATTCTTGCTTGCGAGATTTTGTGTGCCCAGAAATGCCACCAATACCCCACCACTACATTCCCCATTTCTTAAAACAAGGAACGGTTGCATCCAGCAAGATGTGTGTTTTACTGTGAGGATATGGGCCCACCATGGGTAACCAGGGTAAATGTCATGGACCTGTGACCTTCAGAGCCAGAGATAAATGGGAGGGGTGCATTTTTGGTCAGCCAGGCTGACCAGAAATGTACTCCTCTTAAACAGGTTCAGTTGCATCCAGCAAGATGTGTGTTTTACTGTGAGGATATGGGCTCACCATGGGTAACCAGGGTAAATGTCATGGACCTGTGACCTTCAGAGCCAGAGATAAATGGGAGGGGTGCATTTTTGGTCAGCCAGGCTGACCAGAAATGTACTCCTCTTAAACAGGTTCAGTTGCATCCAGCAAGATGTGCTTTTTACTGTGAGAATATGGGCCCACCATGGGTAACAAGGGTAAATTTCATGGACCTGTGACCTTCACAGCGGGAGATAGATGGGGGGGCATTTTTGGTCAGCCAGGCTGACCAGTATTTATAGAGTAGTATTTCTGTAGTTTTACTTTTGTAGTTTGTGCAATATATATCTAGTATTATTTCTGTATTATATTGTTACTGTTGTAGTATTTTTGTAGTATTTCCATAGTAGTATAATCATAGTATTTTTTATCATCACCTTAGATGTATTTTGTAGATTTCTGTAGTAGTAGCTTTGTAGTATTTCTGTCACAGTATTTTGTAGTATTTTTGTAGTTTTACTACAGTATTTATGTAGTATTATATTCCTATTAGTTTTACTGCAGTAGTATTTGTTTAGTACTGAATTTTCATAGTAGTATTTTTGCAATATTTTCTACCATAAGTGTAGATGTATTTTTGTAGAATATCTGTTTTAGTATTTCTGAAGTAGTACTTCTGTATTTTTTTTTACTATTTCTGTATTTAACCGTTTTTTTAGGATTTTCATAGTAGTATTATTGTAACATTTTGTACCATCACTGTAGATATATTTTTTTATGTATTTCCGTAGTATTTCTGTGGTAGTATATATGTATTATACTGTCACTGTAGTAGTTTTTTCCTAGTATTGCCATAGTAGTATAATTGTAGTATTTTGTACGATCACTGTAGATGTATTTTGTAGTATTTCTGTAATAGTATTTTTGTAACATTTCTGTAGTATTAACATAGTATTATTTCTGCATTATAGCATTACTTCTGTATTATTTTTGTAGTATTTCCGTATTATTATTTATGCATTATAGTATTACTTTTGTGTTATGTTTGTGATATTTATGTAGTAGGATTTGTGTATTTAATTGTCAAGAGTAATAGTTTTTTTTTTGGTATTTCCATAGTGTGTCTTTGCTACATAACATATATTTTAATATAATTAACAGGCTCCGTTGGATGCAAATCACGTCTTTATTTGTAATGTATTTTTTTTTCCCTAAAATGTTATTAACAATTCAAGAATAAAAGAAAACTAGGCAAAGCATTAGCAGATTTAAAGGTGATTTAAGAAGGATTCAAGACCCGAACTCTTCAGTTTCTTCCGTGATGGGCTTGAATTCGTAGTTTCCTCTACCATCCATGTGCAGGTAATACTTAAAGGGGAGAAAAAAAGTAAAAAAAAAAAAAAAAGGTTAAAGATTAGCACTGTGGTCTGAGCAAAATGTATTTTCTGTCACAACTCGTGGTAGGTATTATTGTGGTATTTCTGTGAAAAGTATTTTTGTAGTATTTCTGTATCAGTATTTCTTTAATATAGTATTCAGATTCAGATCTACTTTATTGACATTCTAGCACACGTGTATACAGAACGAAATGTCGATACATCTGACCCGCACAGTTTCCTTGAATGTACAGATATAAATAAAATGTTGTATTGAGTTGGAGTATTGAGTACTAATAATATACTAAATAATTATGGCTATGTATAGTATTTTACAGTAGTGCAAATAGTGCAAGAGGAGCAGCTAACCAGATGTGCAAAATGGGCAGTCAGGTAAACAAGTCAGGTAAACAGTAACAATAACACTGTAACAATAACACTAAGTACAATAGTGCAGAGAAACAGATGTGCAAGGAGTGGCTAGCTATAAAGAACTGCCAGTAGTGCAAAAAGTCAAACAAAACCAACAGATGTACAGATTAGCAGCAGTTTAGATTTACTATGTGTTTGATTGACCATTTAACAGTCTAATGGCCAGGGGGACAAGACTATTGTGGAACCTGGTGGTCCTGCACCGCACACTGCAGTACCTCTTCCCAGAGGCTAGCAGAGTGAACAGTCCATGATGGGGGTGAGAGGGGTCCCTGATAATGTTCTTAGCTTGGGATAGGCAGCGCTTCTGGTCAATGTCCTGAATGGAGGGGAGAGAAGTCCCGATGATTTTCTCTGCTGTCCTCGTCACCCACCTCACACTACCCCAGTCGGAAGCGCTGCAGCCTCCACACCACACAGAGATACAGCTGGTCAGGATACTCTCTATGGTGCCCCTGTAGAATGTGATGAGGGAGGGTGGGGGCAGGTGGGCTCTCCTCATCCTCCGCAGGAAGTACGGGCGCTGCTGTGCCCTCCTAACCAGTGATGCAGTGTTTACGGACCAGGTGAGTTTGTTTGTGATGTGCACCCCTAGGAACTTGATGCTGCTGACAACCTCCACAGCCTTGTTGTTGATGAAAAGTGGGGCATGGTTGGGCTGGTTTTTCCTGAAGTCGACAATGATCTCTTTAGTTTTGTCAACATTCAGGACCAGGCTGTTGTCCCTGCACCAGCCCACCAACTGCTCCACCTCCTCTCTGTAGGCCAGGTCGTTGTCGTCCCTGATGAGGCCCACCACTGTTGTGTCGTCCGCAAACTTCACGATGTGGTTTGTGGCTGACCTAGGGACGCAGTCGTGTGTCATCAGGGTGAACAGCAAGGGGCTCAGGACACAGCCTTGGGGGGAGCCCGTGCTGAGGGTGATGACATCGGAGATGTTCTGACCAATCCGCACTGACTGGGGTCTGTCAGTGAGGAAGTCCAGCAGCCAGTTCCGCAGGGGGGTGTTGAAACTCAGGAGTCTCATTTTGTCTACCAGGTGTTGTGGGATGATGGTGTTGAATGCTGAACTGAAGTCCAGGAACAGCATCCGCACATGGGTGTTCTTCTCCTCTAGGTGTGTCAGGCTCAGGTGAAGCGCAGAGGAGATGGCATCCCCGGTGGAGCGGTTTGTCCGGTAGGCAAACTGAAAGGGGTCGAGTGAGGAGGGGAGACTGGAGGTGATGTGCTCTTTAACCAGTCTTTCAAAGCACTTCATTATGATGGGAGTCAGTGCAACGGGCCGGTAATCGATGAATGATAAGATCTGGGGGTTCTTTGGAACTGGGATGATGGTGGCAATCTTGAAGCATGATGGTACCGTGGCTTGGTCTAGCGAGGTGTTGAAAATGTCTGTTAGTACACAAGCCAGCTGATCGGCGCACTCCCTAAGGACCCGCCATGGAATGTTGTCCGGGCCTGGAGCCTTCCGTGTGTTGACCCTTCTCGGGGTCTTCCTCACGTCAGTTGAGTCCAGGAGGAGTGCTCTTTCGTCCCGATGTGGAACCGCTTTCGCTGCAGGGGTGCCATTTTGTGCCTCGAACCTCCCAAAGAAGTTGTTAAGGTCATTCAGAAAGTCCATGCTAGTGTCCTGCACTGGGGCGGTGGTTGGCTTGTATCTGGTGATGGCCTGAATGCCTTTCCATATATCCCTGGTGTTGGTTGTACTGAGGAAACGGTCCTGGATTTTTTGACTGTGCGATCGCTTTGCCAGTCTGATAGCATGGTTCAGGTTAGCTCTCGCTGATCTCAGCGCCTCCTCGTCACCAGATTTAAAGGCAAGGTTCCGTACCTTTAGCAGTTTGCGTATCTCAGCAGTCATCCAGGGCTTCTGATTGGCACGGGTGCAGATGGTTTTGGTATTGCTGACGTCTTCTGCGCATTTACTGATGTAGGCTGACACAGACATGGCGTACTCATCTATATTTATTTTGTTGTTGTAAGTGGCAGCCGATTTAAACATGTCCCAATCTGTGTATTACTGTAGTAATATTTTTTTGTAGTATTTCCATGGTGATGCCCAAGACACAACGCAGAAAATGGTGCCCCTAGTAGTTAAGGGATCCAACCGACCAACAATATATTTTTTACAACTACTGTAGATGTTTTTGTGTAGTAGTATTTCTGTAGTATTGTAATAATACTTCAGTACTAGTGCAGTATTTCTGTAGTATTATTTCTGTATTGTACTGGAGTACTGTTTTGATAGTATTTTGACAGTAGAATTAATGTAGTGATATTTACCATCACTTTAGATTTATTTTGTAGTATTTCCACGAATGTATTTCTGTAGCACTTCTGTAATAGTATTTTTGTAGTATTTATGTAGCGGTATTTTGAGAGTATTTACATAGTAATATTTTGTACCATGACTGTAGATGTATTTTTGTAATATTTCTGAAGTAGTATTTATGTATTAGCACGGCGGTGCGGTGGTTAGCGCGTGTGCGGCACAGTTCTGAGATCATGGGTTCAAATCCAGCTACCAACCTTCCTGTGCGGAGTTTGCATGTTCTCCTCGTGCTTGCGTGGGTTTCCCCCGGGCACTCCGGTTTCCTCCCACATTCCAAAAACATACATGTCAGGTTAATTGGCCGGTACAAATTGTTCCTAGGTGTGAATGAGCGAGCGAATTGTCTGTCCCTGTGTGCCCTGCGACTGGCTGGCAACCAGTTCAGGGTGTCCCCTGCCCACTGCCAGAAGATAGTTGGGATGGGCTCCATCACCCCCCGCGACCCTACTGAGGATAAGCGGTACAGATAATGGATGGATGGATGGACTATCACTGAAGTAGAATTGTTGTAGTATTATTTTAGTATTTTGTACCATCGTTGTAGATGTATTTTTGTAGTCTTTCTGCAAATATATATTTTTGTATAGTTCTGTGGTAGTATTTATGTTTTATTTTATGTATTCCTCTAGTAGTATTTTTGTTCTATACTATCACTCTAGTATTTTGGTAGTATTTCCATATTAGTATTTTGTAACATGACTGTAGATGTTTTTTGGAATATTTCTGGAGTAGTATTTCTGTATTATACTATCAGTGTAGTAGAAGAGCTTTGGTATTTTCATAGCACTATTATTGCAGTAATATGTACAATTGAGGTAGATGTATTTTTGTAGCATTTCTGTAGTAGCATTTTCATAGTATTTCTGTAGTAGTATTTTTGTAGTTGTTCTGTATTAGTATTTCTTTATTATAACATTACTGTATTATTTTGGAAGTATTTGGTAGTATAAATTTACACTGCATATGTTTTTTGTAATATCTATATAGTTTTCCTGTATTATACTATCACTGTAGTAGAATTTTAGTATTTTTATATAAGTAATATTGTAGTATGTTGTACCATTGCTGCAGATTATTTTTTTGTAGTATTTTGTAGTTCTCTTGTCATAATTTTGTAGTTTTTATGTAGTAGTATTTCTGTACTGGACGATCATTGTAGTAGTAAATTTTAAAAATAGCTCACAATGATTTCTATTTTTCATTTTATCGAAAAAAAGCGTTGCATGTTGATTTTATAGAATCCTAATTAATCATTTCAATAACCAGTCATCTCTAATTGGGAACTCATGGTACCCTTTTTTTACTCAAACCTAAAGCCAGTAGAATCTTAGAGACCAATAGGATATATTTTTCTTTTTTTAGCTGTATGCTATATTCAGAAAAAAGGAAGTTTAAACAAAAATACATCAGGTGTATAGTGCCTTGCATAAGTATTGAACTCCTCTTCCCCCTAAGGAACATTTGAAATATTGCAGGGTTTAAACTAAAACACACAAAAAAACTCAGAATCCAAAGCAGGTGAGACACAATCGTGAAAATAAACATTTTAATTTAACGATTTACTATAAAAAAAAAAGTGTTGCAAAAATAATGGCCCCCTTTGAGTTATTACTGTATTTTCCGCACTATAAGGCGCACCTAAAAGCCTTTATTTTTTTCAAAAGCTGACCATGTGCCTTATAATACAGTGCGCCTTATATATGGATCAATATTAAGTCGCAAAGTCTTGCAACTAAGGCAAGCAGCCGCCGACTAGATTTCCCCCGAAGGCGAAGTAGTCCGCGGTGTATGCTGGGATTTATATACCTAAATATTTCCTAACCAATGTGTCAATCATCATTTGAATCAGTCACTATTGGCTAAAGTTATTCGGAGGTAAAGGGGGCGGATCCTTTTTATCATTTACAGGCTCGCATAGGCTAAAGGGGCGAAACAAAGCTTGCAATTGCCCGAAAAAGTTGAAAGTGAATCACACGTTGGGTTGCACTACGGCATAGAGAAAACATTTTTTACTATTCTGTATTTGTAAATATTTTACTCTCCTGGATTTACTAAACACACGGTTGTAAGAAGACCAAGGTTACGTATCATTATTGAACGTGATGGCTGCAAGAGAACTTGGGTGAGCTATGCGGATTTATATTTTCCCGGTATCTTGTTTTAGAACGATCTTGATGTTTCTGTGATGAGTCTATTTTTAAACTAAATTCAATTCAAAGTGTTTATTGTCATATGCACAGTAAATAACCCAGTTTCCCTGCACAATAAAATTCTTACTTTGCTGTCCACACAGTTGCCAGCAAAAAATAAAATGGAAACTAAGAAATGTTTGGCATTTCTTGAATCCCAAGACCTTAACCTTCCGAATGATATTTGGAACGATGCATTTGAGTGATTGGTGACATCGTACAGACACTGTTTCTGTATATGTCTGAGACACGTATTTGCTTCTTTGCAAGCTTTCGGAATGTTAAGGGGGTAAAAGTTTGACTGAATTATCTGACTGTTTTGTCGACGTTCCCATTGTAGCGCCTTATAATCCGGTGCGCCTTATGTATGGAAAATATAGGACAAAAAACTATTTTTTGGGGGTGCGCCTTATAACCCGGTGTGCCTTACAGTCGGAAAATACGGTACTTTGTACAACCAACTTTTGCTGCGATTACAGCCACAACTCTTTTAGCACATATTGAAAAAGAAATATTTACTTCCCAGTCCATGCTGATGAAAAGCCATTTTGGTCTCAACTGATCAGAGAAAGTTGCTCAACATGTTGTTTGTGTCTCCCTTGTATGCCTGCTGGTCATCCAACGTGATCATGGGCACCTTGGTTACCGTAATGATTAGTTTTCTCCTTGTTTGGGGTGAAAATTAGAGGGACGTTCAGGTCTTGGTAGGTCTGCAGTAGTTTTCTGCTCTGTATATTTTGAGTGCTCCGGAAGATGTGTAAATCTTGCTAAATCTTCTTATACCCCATTCCTGTTTGGAACGTTTCCAATACTTTATACTGCACCTGCCGGGTGTTTCCCTTAGTCTTCATAACACTGTCTGTTCTCCAGTGTCTCATCTCACAAACATCTGAGCCCATCACAAAGCAGGTGCATTTGGACTGAGACATAATGACACACAGTTGCACTAGGTTTGTCATTGTTAGACATTTAGGGCAATATTGGATCATTCAGAAGTCATCAGGGAAATTCTAGGGCAGGGGTCTCAAACTCAAATGAGTAGGGTGCTGTTGAAGCTAGGGTCCGGATATGGTTGGAGCAAATGGGTTTTTTCCCAAAACCAGCGCTGATGAAAAGATTCTACTGTTTTCAATGGCACAGTGTTTTATATTTGACCACTATATGTTGCTGTCATGTGTAGTGCAACCAAAAATGAGTCCAAAAAAAGACTATAAACTACAATGACTGAAAGTGAGCAAAAGCACCCTTTACCTTCCAATTTTAACCAGAGGACAAAAAGATGAGAAAAAGATTTGTTTAAAAAAAAAACAATGCCAAAAATAGTGAAGAAAATACGGAAGAAAAAAACTATAAAAAAAGTTAAAACAGAATACAAAAAGAGGAGTAAGGAAAAAGAAAGCTAAAAATGAACATGGAGAAAAAGAAAGAAACACCTACTTTTCAGTTTAGGGGGAGGGGTTTGGTAAAAACTTTTTCCAGGCAGCGTATTTCTGAGATTTATCCAGGCTTGGATTGTCATAAAAAAATTGAGCGGTTCGGAGTTTTGGGGATTATTATATCTACAAATGAAACTTGCAGCAAGTAAGAGATAATGACATATTGGGATTTGGTTACTTGTATTGGTATGGTCACCCTTAAATTATCCAAGCCATAAATTTAAAACAGTTTGCTTTGTTGTGATACTGAGATTAATGCTTACTTTATGATGCTTCCAAAGAGACTTTCTGTGAGACACTGTGAACAAAGTGATCCCCACCTACATAGGAAAGACATTTCTAGGTTAGTAATAAAATATAGTTGTCCGATTTGAATATATTTACTTTTTTGTATCATTCATTTATAAAAGTGACCAAAACAGATTTCACTTGGCTAAGTGAAAATCAGTACGATAGTAGGAATTTTGAATTATAGTATTACTAAAGTTATATTTTTGTAGTATTTCTTTAATATTTTTGTAATATTACTGTAGTTGTGATTTTGAAGTATTTTTGTCGTCATATTTCTGTAGTAGTATTTTTGTATGGAGGTATTACTGTAGTTTTCGTAGTATTTCTGCATGAGTATTCTTGTAGTATTTCCATGGTAGTATTGTTGAAGTATTTTTGTGGTATTTCTGTAGTATTTCCATAGTAACATTTTTGTAGTATTTCTGCCGTAGTATTTTTATAGTTTTTCCATCGTAGTATTGTTGTAGTATTGCTGACATTTTATTTTGTAGAATTTCTGTCAAAATATTTCTGTGGTAGTATTTCTGTTGTAATACTTCTGTAGTAGAATTTTTGTAGTAGTACTTTTAGATTATAGTATTACTGTAGTGGTATTTTGTGGTATTTCTTTTGAAGTATTGTTGAAGCATTTCCTCATTAAAAGTTTTGTAATATTTCCATAGTAGTATGTTTGTATTATTTTTGAAGTATTGAAAGAGCACAGGTTTTGTTGTATATGTGAAGGTTTTTCAAAGTATTACTGTTGGAGTATTTTTGTAATAATTCTGTCGTAATATTTCTGTAGTATTATTTTTAAATATAGTATTACTGTAGTGCTATTTTTGTAGTATTTATGCCGAAGTATGTAGGTAGATGTATTAGTTTTGTATATTTGTACTATTCTTGTTGTATTTCCATTGTAGTATTTCTTTGTTAATCTGTAATATAAACGTAGTTGTATTTTTGGAGTAATATTTCTGTACCGGTATGTTTGTGTTATAGTATTAATCTACCCGTATTTTAAAGTATTTCTGTAAAAGTCTTTTTTTTAAATATTTACTTTTTAGTGTTTCTATAGTAATTCCATTGGAAAATGTTTTCAGTATTTCTTCATTATTTTTGCAATACTACTGTAGT